>NC_134399.1:197397915-197697915 GCF_050003625.1 Haematobia irritans | reverse complement strand
CCCATATAGACCGATTTCCCGATTTTACTTCTTGGGCTTCTATAATCCGAAGTTTTTATCCTATTTGCCTGAAATTGGATATCTAGAGGTACATATAATAATATGTACCCTCCACCATGAATTGCGTAGAAACTTCTACGAAAGACGGTTATACACAATCGAATTACTTGGGTTGTGGTATCTTAAATCGTTTTCTAAATTGTGAGTTAGTTTTTGCATGGTTGTTAGAGACCATATACTAACACCATGTACCAAATGTCAGCCGGATCGGATGAAATTTGCTGCTCTTAGAGGCTCCGCAAGCCAAATCGGGGGATCGGTTTATATGGGGGCTATATATAATTATGGACCGATATGGACCAATTTTCGCATGGTTGTTAGAGACCATATGCTAACACCATGTACCAAATTTCAGCCGGATCGGATGAAAATTGTTTCTCTTAGAGGCTCTGCAAGCCAAATCGGGGGATCGGTTTATATGGGGGCTATATATAATTATGGACCGATGTGGACCAATTTTTGCATGGTTGTTAGAGACCATATACCAGCATCATGTACCAAATTTCAGCCGGATCGGATGAAATTTGCTTCTCTTAGAGGCCTCGCAAGCCAAATTTGGGGGTCCGTTTATATGGGGGCTATACGTAAAAGTGGACCGATATGGCCCATTTGCAATACCATTCGACCTACATCAATAACAACTACTTGTGCCAAGTTTCAAGTCGATAGCTTGTTTCGTTCGAAAGTTAGCGTGATTTCAACAGACGGGCGGACGGACGGACGGACATGCTCAGATCGACTCAGAATTTCAGCACGACCCAGAATATATATACTTTATGGGGTCTTAGAGCAATATTTCGATGTGTTACAAACGGAATGACAAAGTTAATATGTTAATATACCCCCATCCTATAGTGGAGGGTATAACAATAATGTTGTTCGTAAATTCAATTTTTATTTGAATCAATAATTGAAAGTGCATAAAAAATAAATTTATTTTTAATAAAGCATATTTTTATTTCTAATTAATACTGCAGTTCAGGCTATGATTTTCCTGATTTAAACAATTTAAGTTAAAAATTAATTGGATAAATTAATTTCGTTTTTAAAAATCTTTTCGGTGTTGTTGGGAAAACTTATTTAACCCTTTCATGCCGTATGTGTCCTATAGGCAATATTTAGTTATTTGCCTCCAATTACCATTAAATTGATTTACTTAACTTAATAATTTTTTGCATTTTTAGGTTGATTTAAGAGTGATTGCACAAAATTTTTAAAAACAAAATATTTTATTAAGAAATTAAGTGAAAACTAAGGTCAAAGAATAGTTTAAAGTAAAAATGAAGTGTTTTTATCTTTAAATATATTAAAATACAGTTGTAATTTATTTACTCTAAATTTTAATCATTTTTATATCCACAGTGGTGAACTTCTCTCTTATCACTGAGTGCTGCCCGATTCCATGTTAAGCTCAATGACAAGGGACCTCCGTTTTATAGCCGAGTCCGAACGGCGTTCCACATTCCAGTGAAACCACTTAGAGAAGCTTTGAAACCCTCAGAAATGTCACCAGCATTACTGAGGTGGGATAATCCACCGCTGAAAAACTTTTTGGTGTTCGGTCGTAGCAGGAATCGAACCCACGACCTTGTGTATGCAAGGCGGGCTTGCGAACCATTGCACCACGGTGGCTCCCGTGAATAGATTTATTAATATACACACTCAAAAAGTTTACTTGGATCCAAAGGTTTTGACCTTCCCTCAAGGATTTTGGTATTGATTCCGAGCTAAAGATGAGGCTTCTTTAAAGTAAAGATATTTTTTCCGGACCTCCCTGGCATTAAATCTAGGATCAATAAAATTAAAATTGGATACAGATCTCATTCATCGAATTTTTTCTCTTTTTGCGATATATCAATATAGATATTTATGTACAAACAAATTCCAATTGCAAAATCCAAATTATGCTAGGTACTTCAAAGTAAAAACTGTTTTCTTAATGCCAAAAAAAAACTTTAAACCAAAGATGCAAATCCTTAAAATAAGTCTTAGCCTATATTTAAATTGTTTTTATCTTAAATTTAAAAATTCAATATGTCAGTTGAGTTAAAGACGATTTCTTTACATTAAAAATGTTTTTCTTTATTTTAAGGAAAATTCGTCTTACTTCAAAGATCTACAACTTCAGCAGAGAGACGCAAAATTTCAAGATTTGTGTCCTAAATTTAATGAACAAAATGTTAAATTACTTTAGTTCATGGAATTATTAATATAATAATTTTTTGCGTACGTTAGTTATATGAACTAAAAAAAAACTGGAAAAAATTATACACAAATTAAGTATAAAGATTTACTATATTCGTATTTCTCACAAAATAGTTCATTATTTCTTTAAATTTGTACATTTTACTACAAAAGCGTCCATCATGAACTTCGTATATCACTAAAGACATTCTTGCAATTTTGAACTCCAAACTTTTCCTTCAACTACAATTTTTTTTTAACAAGTGAAAAAATTTAATTATGTCTAATAAATTTTCTTGAAAAAATTTCCTTTTTTTTTGTGATATCGGCGTGATGCCAGCGTTTGTAATACTGTTTAGTTAAAAAATTTCAAAATTTTCTAAAACTAACCAAAAATTTTCTTCCTTTTGGATTCAATGTTTTTTCAGTGTATGTTAAAATTTCTACATGAAAACCCCAAGTATTAAAATTTTCTCTGAGTGTAGTTAATATTTTCTTTTGTATTTGCATTCGCATTGGGTCAAAAGTTAGTGGAACACAAACGTGTTGCGGTTGCATTATGACTGTCTGCGAGTGAAGATGCAGCTGAATGTTCCGTGTTGTTTTTTGTTTCTTCTCATTTTTTGTATAAATGCAATTGGAAGAGTTAATGGAAAATTTTGTTTTCCTCATACGCAATGCATACATCATAAATCCATTTGCATCTGGCTAATATATAAGCATATCGTTTCTTCATGGCAACAGTTTCACTGCTGCGATTGCAAAACTTTTTCCCATAATTCATTAAATTTCATTCATCATAGCCAAACTTTGTAACTATCCTTAAGTATGTGGCGGCTTCAGCTACATTTAGCACGCAGTTCAATTGCATGCTTCGCTAGACTTTGACATATGCCTAGGCTCGAATGTGTTAACATTGACAGCTAAAACGCATTGGTAAGTTTGATTGTTTTTTTTTCGTTGGTTCTTTTTTTTTGCATTCACAAACAAATTTACTAGAGCATTACCAGAGATGAGTGGAATGTATATAAACTAGACAGTTATGGTTGACTGAGGGTGGTATTTACCTTCCAATTGGTCTTGCTACTTGACGAGGACGAATGTTTTCCGCAAACATTACCATTGCTGGTACTGTTGTTATTGTTATTTATAGTTTTTGGTGATTTATCGGAACCGGATGTTTTGCCATCACTACTGGATTTTTTATTCTGAAAAAAAGGAAGGCATTTTTTTTTTAAATTAAAGAAATTTGGAGAGGCGTTTTTAATTATAAACATTAATTTAATGTTTTAATGAGTCTTAATGGTTCATACACAACAATAAAGTTCATTTAACTTTAATTAATATAAAATTATTATTCATCATAGAAAAAATGTATAAGTATTTAGTTAATTATAATGATCTTCATTAATCAACTGAGAAATAGAAAGATATATATTTTCCCAAAGAAAAGAAAAAGTTTCTCTCTTTATTTTTATAACCAATACAACTACTTTGGAAGCTGGTATTATAAGTTTGGGGCATATATAAGCACACTGAAAAAAATAATGTCGTGAAGCCAATGATTCCCTGTCCTCAAAATACGAATGAGAATTTTGCTTAGCAAAGAAGACATATTTATCTGATATAAAGCTGTTTTCCTTCTCCAAAAGTCAATAAACATTTCAATGAAGTCGTTTTGTTCTTATATTTAGGAGATCCGAGAGGGTTACTCTAATACCCCAATTTTTTTGCCAGCTGACTAAAAACACAATGTTAACGATACAAAATCAAGAAAACGGCAGAAGAAAAATTATACGGTAAACTTCAGTATATGCTGCAAAGCCTCTTGAACAGTTTTAACTAAATTTTCTTTTTATTTTACCCAGTTTTGTTGGCATAAGGTGTGTTTTACTAAAGGCTTCCTCATATAACGAAGCCCGCCTAAAGGGGGATTGGGCATTAGAGGGTTAATAACGGGTATCTTAGGTTACGTATAGTGGCAGCCCAATATTTCAGGCTCACTTAGACTATTCAGTCCAATGTTAGACCACAGTGGTGAACTTCTCTGATTGCTGCCCGATTCTATGTTAAGCTCAATAAGAAGGGCCCTCCTTTCGCAGCTTTGAAACAGTCAGAAATGTAACCAGCATTACTGAGGCGACATTTCTGAGTGTTTCAAAGATTCTCTAAGTGGTTTCACTGCAATGTAGAACGCCGTTCGGACGGGTATCTTTATATGTAAGAAAATTTTATTGGACTAAGGTTAAATTTGGTTTTTATAATTCCGAAAAATTCTTCAATATTACTGAAGCATTTTTAATTTTGTTGACTTTTTCCATCTTGACTGCAAAGCTAAAAAGTGCTCCAAAAATATGAGATTTTTACAAAATTTTCTATAAAATCATATTATGAAAAAAATTTCTTTAAAATAAAATTTCGACAAAATTTTCTATAGAAATAACATTTTTACAAAATATTCTATAAAAATAAAATGTTGGCAAAATTTTCCTATAGAAATAAAATATTGGCAAAATTTTCCTATAGAAATATAATTTTGACAAAATTTTCTATAGAAACACAATTTTGACAATATTTCCATTAGAAATTAAATTTTGAAAAAAAAAAATCCTAAAGCAAAGAAACTTTAACAAAATTTCTTAAAGAAATGAAATTTTGACAAAATTCCCTATAGCAAAGAAATTTTGCAAAATTTCTTATAGCAAGGAAATTTTGATAAAATTTCATATAGCCCAGAAATTTTGACAAAAATTTAAATTTCTATTGAAATAAATTGTTTACAAAATTTTCAAAAATTTTTCTATAAAAAAAAATCACAAAATTTTCTATAAAAATAAAATTTTGACAAAATTTTCAAAAGAAATAAAATTTTTACAAAATTTTCTATAAAAATAAAATTTTGACAAAATTTTCTATAAAAATAAAATGTAGACAAAATTGTTTATAGAAATAAAATTTTGACAATATTTCCATTAGAAATTAAATTTTGAAAAAATAAATCCTACACAGAAATTTAATTTTGGCACAAATTCCTATAGAAATTAAATTTTGACAAAATTTCCTATAACAAAATTTCCTTTGTCCTTTCCATTGACAAAATTTCCTATAACAAAGAAATTTTGATAAAATTTCATATAGAAAAAAATTTTGACAAAATATTCTATAAAAATAAAATTTCGACCAAATATTCTATAAAAATAAAATTTCGACAAAATTTTCTATAAAAATAAAATTTCGGCAAAATTTTGTATAGATATAAAATTTTGACAAAATTTTCTATTGAAATAAGATTTTGACAAAATTTTCTATAGAAATAAGATTGTGACAAAATTTTCTACATAAATAAAATTTCGACAAAATTTTCTATAAAAATAAAATTTCGGCAAAATTTTGTATAGATATAAAATTTTGACAAAATTTTCTATTGAAATAAGATTTTGACAAAATTTTCTATAGAAATAAGATTGTGACAAAATTTTCTACATAAATAAAATTTTGACAAAATTTTTTATAGAAATAAAATTTTGACAAAATTTTCTATAAAAATAAAATTTTGACAAAATTTTCAAAAAAAAAACAAATTTCGACAAAATTTTCTATAGACATAAAATTTTGACAAAATGTTCTATAGATATAAGATTTGACAACATTTTCTATAGAAATATATTTTGACAAAATTTTTTTTAGAAATGAAATTTTGACAAAATTTTCTATGGAAATAAAATTTTGACAATTTTTTTTTTGGAAATGAAATTTTGACAAAATTTTCTATAGAACTAAAATTTTGAGAACATTTTCTACAGAAATAAAATATTGACAACATTTTCTACAGCAATAAATTTTTTACAAAATTTTCTATAGAAATAAAATTTTGACAAAATTTTGACAAAACTTTCTATGGTAATGAAATTTTGACAAAATTTTCTATGGAAATAAAATTTTGACAAAATTTTCTATAGAAATAAAATTTAGACAAAAATTTCTATAGGAATAAAATTTTGACCAAATTTTCTATTGAAATAAAATTCTTACCAAATTGTCCATATTTTGACAAAATTTTCTGCACAAATAAAATTTTTACAAAATTATAAATTTTTACAAAATAAAATTTTGACAACATTTTTTATGGAAATACAATTTTGACTAAATTTTCTATAGAAATAAAATTTGGACAAAATTTTCTATAGAAATAAAATTTTGCCAAAATTTTCTATAGAAATAAAATGTTGACAAAATTTTCCACAGAAATAAAATTTTTACAAAATTTTCTATAGATATAAAGTTTTGACACAATTTTCTATAGAAATAAAATGTTGACAAAATTGTCTATAGAAATATAATTTTGACAACATTTTTTATGGAAATAAAATTTTGACTAAATTTTCTATAGAAATAAAATTTTGCCAAAATTTTCTATAGAAATAAAATGTTGACAAAATTTTCCACAGAAATAAAATTTTTACAAAATTTTCTATAGAAATAAAGTTTTGACACAAGATTAAGATTTGACAACATTTTCTATAGAAATATATTTTGACAAAATTTTTTTAGAAATGAAATTTTGACAAAATTTTCTATGGAAATAAAATTTTGACAAATTTTTTTTAGAAATGAAATTTTGACAAAATTTTCTATAGAACTAAAATTTTGACAACATTTTCTACAGCAATAAAATTTTGACAACATTTTCTACAGCAATAAATTTTTTACAACATTTTCTATAGAAATATAATTTTGGCAAAATTTTCTATGGAAATAAAATTTGGACAAGATTTTCTTTAGAAATGAAATTTTGACAAAATTTTCTATAGAAATAAACTTTTGACAACATTTTCTGCAGCAATAAAATTTTTACAAAATTTTCTATAGAAATAAAATTTTGACAAAATTTTCTATAGATATACAATTTTTAAAAAACTTTCTATAGAAATACAATTTTGACAAAACTTTCTATAGAAATGAAATTTTGACAAAATTTTCTATAGAAATAAAATTTTGACAAAATTTTCTATAGATATACAATTTTTACAAAACTTTCTATAGAAATACAATTTTGACAAAACTTTCTATAGAAATGAAATTTTGACAAAATTTTCTATGGAAATAAAATTTTGACAAAATTTTCTATAGAAATAAGATTGTGACAAAATTTTCTATAGAAATAAAATGTTGACATTTTCTAGGAAATACAATTTTGACAAAATTTTCTATAAAAATAAAATTTCGACAAGATTTTCTATAGAAATAAAATTTTGACAAAATTTTCTATAGAAATAAGATTTTGGCAAAATTTTCTATAGAAATAAAATTTTGACAAAATTTTCGTTAGAAATGAAATTTTGACAAAATTTTCTATGGAAATACAATTTTGACAACATTTTCTATAGAAATAAAATTTTTACAAAATTTTCTACAGAAATAAAATTTGGACAAAATTTTCTATGGAAATACAATTTTGATAAAATTTTCTATAGAAATAAAATTTAGACTAAAATTTCTATAGAAATCAATTTTTGACCAAATTTTCTATAAAAATAAAATTTTTACCAAATTTTCCATAGAAATAACATTTTGACAAAATTTTCTGCACAAATAAACTTTTTACAAAATTTTCTATAGAAATAAAATTTTGACAACATTTTTTATGGAAATAAAATTTTGACTAAATTTTCTATAGAAATAAAATTTGGACAAAATTTTCAATAGAAATAAAATTTTGCCAAAATTTTCGATAGAAATAAAATGTTGACAAAATTTTCCACAGAAATAAAATTTTTACAAAATGTTCTATAGAAATAAAATGTTGACAAAATTTTCTATAGAAATATAATTTTGACAACATTTTTTATGGAAATAAAATTTGGACAACAATTGCTACAGAAATAAAATTCTGACAAAATTTTCTACATAAATAAAATTTTTGCAAAATTTTCTATAGAAATAAAATTTTGCCAACATTTTCTATAGAAATAAACTGTTGACAAAATTTTCCACAGAAATAAAATTTTTACAAAATTTTCTATAGAAATAAAGTTTTGACACAATTTTCTATAGAAATAAAATGTTGACAAAATTTTCTATAGAAATATAATTTTGACAACATTTTTTATGGAAATAAAATTTGGACAACAATTGCTACAGAAATAAAATTTTGACAAAATTTTCTACATAAATAAAATTTTTGCAAAATTTTCTATAGAAATAAAATTTTGCCAACATTTTCTATAGAAATAAACTGTTGACAAAATTTTCCACAGAAATAAAATTTTTACAAAATTTTCTATAGAAATAAAGTTTTGACACAATTTTCTATAGAAATAAAATGTTGACAAAATTTTCTATAGAAATATAATTTTGACAACATTTTTTATGGAAATAAAATTTGGACAACAATTGCTACAGAAATAAAATGTTGACAAAATTTTCTACATAAATAAAATTGTTGCAAAATTTTCTATAGAAATAAAATTTTGCCAACATTTTCTATAGAAATAAACTGTTGACAAAATTTTCCACAAAAATAAAATTTTTACAAAATTTTCTATAGAAATAAAGTTTTGACACAATTTTCTATAGAAATAAAATTTTGACAAAATTTCCTATAGAAATAAAATTTTGACAAAATATTCTATAGAAATAAAATGTTGACAAATTTTTCTATCAAAATAAAACTTGGGCAAAATTTTCTATCAAGATAAAACTTGTGCAAAATTTTTCTATAGAAAAAAAAAAAGTTTACAACATTTTCTAAGAAATAAAATTTTGACAAAATTTTCCAAAAAAATCAAATTTCGACAAAATTTTCTATAGAAATAAAATTTTGTTGTTGTTGTAGTTTAGTCAATGTATGGTTTTAAGCTGCAATAAAAAACAACAACAATGCTTAATGAACAAAACCAACAACAAAAAACAAAAAGAATGAAATAAAATTTTGACAAAATTTTCTATAAAAATAAAATTTCGACAAAATTTTCCAAAAAAATCAAATTTCGATAAAATCTTCTATAGCAATATCATTTTGACAAAATTTTCTATAGAAATAAAATTTTGTATTGGTAAACATTTCCAAGTAAATCTCTGGAAAATATGTTAGTGTTTGGGATAGAAAATAAAATGATGCCTTGGAGTGTGGTATAATATGCTTGGATGCGCCCCGATATATGTTACACTTTCATTAATTATTTATTCAATAAATATTTTTTGTCGTTTGCCATGGCTCAACAATACATGGTTGCATTATCTTTAATTCTAATCAAATATATTTCTAAGGCAACATTGAACACACAATTTTAATAAGTATTTTCTTTATAGTTATCATTTCACTAATACAACACTTTTCAAATTTAGACTAGTTTTTTGGTAATTTAATATTCTTTTTAACATTTGTTAGCATTATTTTAACGCTGATTTAGCGGCAAAAAAATTTTAGATCTGGTCACACTGGTCGTCCGAAAAACAATGTTCTCTAACCCATATAACTCTCGGCAACCATTTAATATTCTTGAGAGGAGATGCATCACAACAGAATTGTTTTTTTTTTTTTTTTATAGTACAGTCGAATTTGGTGAACACTCCTGATCTTTTGTTTGCAGTGCGAATTCACCACTTATTACACCATAATGGTTCTCTTCCATTATTAAGATTCAGCCAATTCACGATCTATGTCTATTGTATTATGCGGGGTATAATGCAGTCGGCTCAACTCTCTCTGTTTTCCTCCATTTATTTTAAACAACAAATTATGATCATAAAATAAAAATTGGGTTATCTGCTTAATAACTTTTATTAATTATGTGAACAATATTTCATGAGATTTGTAGAAAAAAGTGCTGGGAATAAATTCTCATCCCAAAATGAGAGAATTTTTTTTTCATTTGCCTTTGAGAATTTACTATTAATCAAATCTGGCATGGTTGGTTGCTTTATGCCAGCTTTGTAAAAAAAAAACTATGTAGTTCAAATTAAGATTGATGTTTGGAAAAAAAACAACTGGACAAGATCTATGACATTGCCAAGACTATATCTGTAAGCACAAAGAGACCAAATGACGAAAAAAAACCAGGTGAACATGACTTGAAAATTCAATTAGTAATGACATGTTAATAAAATTATAAACTAAAAGAATCACTGAGAACATAAAGTTCCATACTAAGTAAGACGAAACAAAACAAACAAGAACCGAAAACAAAAGCATAATCATAAATTGTCACATGAAATCTAGGCTAAATCTTTTAAATTCAGCTCAGTCATGTTGATAATTGTATGAAATTTACATTCTGTCATAGCGTATAAGCGTCTTCATCATATAGGGCTTTCGTAATTCATAAGAAGGATTATCGTACAGTGAAATATGGAAGAAAATCACAGAAGCAGAAAATATATGTTAAGCAGGGATGATTAAGAAGTAAAATCGGAAGAAATATCTGTATGAACGTTATATAAAAACATATTACTTGGGGCCTCTAAAAGAACAATACGTCTTTAACTGAGGTACGCAAATTTCCAAGATTCGTGTCCTAAAACTTTCTGTTTATTAAAGTTTCATTATTTAGAATTTAGAAATTTGTTCTTAATATTGTGTAAATTGTGTGTCCTAAAATTTTGGTTTAATAATCTTTCATATTAGGTCAATATTTTCTTCAGTGTATCTACACTTAAAAAGTTTGCTTAGACCCTATGATTTTGATCTTCATTTTAAACTGTTTGTATTGATTCCGAGCCAAAGATACCGGTTTTTTAAAACAAAGATTTTTTTTAGATAGCAAACTAGCTTCAATTCTACCCTGAAAAAATATAAACCTTATATGGGTGATAATGCAAACTAAATTTTAGGATACGAAATTTAAAAATATTAAGACCAAGTTCATTTTATTTAAATTTAAATTTTAATTAAAACAAAGTTCAAAATCATTGCTTTATTTTTTTTTTCATTAAATTTACGACACGAAACTTGCATCCCTCAGTTAAAGTCATATATCTTGGAAGTAAAGCAAATTTTCCTTTATATGTTTAATTAAAGCAGACCATTTTTGATTTATATAAATTATTTTTTAAATTAATTTAGAAATTGAGTAATGATAAAAAAATCATAAAATATAGGTTTAATGTTATTTGAGGGTTTTGCATTCAATTAAAAAATTGAATATTAAAAATTATTTTATTAAAATGTTTTTCTTTACATCAAGGAAAATTAGCCTTATTTGCTTCGAATTCGTATTTTAAGGACATGAAGCCTTTGGTATCACGACAGTATTTTTTTTTTCAGAGTACACAAAACTCAAAAATGATTTTATCTCTAATCACAAAAATTCCATTTTTCTGTAAACATTCCATTGTTTTCCCTGTACCCGAGTGTATAGCATTCTACTAATGCTGATGAAAAACATCCTAAATTCGTGTGATTCTCATCTTCATCATCATACAGACGTTTTGTTTCACACTACCGGGTGTCATATCGGGCAAATGTGAAAACAGTTCAAAGATGAGATGAGCTTTTTGGCGGCATGTGGCAGCGGTGATGGTAGACGGTTATGTTGATGTTTCCAAATTCAAAATGATTTCTCATATTTTCTTCGCAATTTATGTCGGTTAGATGCGTGAATCCATGAATGCTGATAACGCGCTTGGCTAGTTTTCTATTGCGGCTATATATTTTCTTTCTTCTATGCCATGCTCCCATTTCGTTTTCATCATGGAATGGAATAGATTTTTACCTTTGGTTAGCAAAGGTTGCCTACCGACCTAACTACTGCTGTGAAGATTGAATCTGTTTTTTGTTTTGTATTTTTTAGCTAATCTGTTGAATTGCCTTGGATTTGTTGGCTAATGTTACGTCTTAATAGTGAAGGGGCGTTAAAACTTTTACTTTTGTTTTTAAATTTAATTTAAATTATTTTATTTTCTTGCCTATTTTCTTGTGTTGAGGAAATTTCATATGAATGATTTGATTTAGTCATAATGTAAAACAATTTAATTTATTATTCCCAAATAATATAAAAGAAATATATATTTTGTTTAATTTATTCCCCCATAAAGGTCGATGGGAATATAAGTGGCTGCTATAGATAAAAATATAGAAATAATAAAAGAAACTTTCGTTGATATAAAATATCGTTTTGGAGGAAACATTTTTTATGCCCTCCACCATAGGATGGGTATATTAACTTTGTCATTCCGTTTGTAAAACATCGAAATATTGCTCTAAGACCCCATAAAGTATATATATTCTGGGTCGTGGAGAAATTCTCCGAAATTTCATCCGATCCGGCTGAAATTTGGTACATAGTGTTAGTATATGGTCTCTAACAACAATGCAAAAATTGGTCCACATCGGTTGATAATTATATATAGCCCCCATATAAACCGATCCCCCAATTTGGCTTGCGGAGCCTCTAAGAGAAGCAAATTTCATCCGATCCGGCTGAAATTTGGTACATGGTGTTAGTATATGGTCTCTAACAACCATGCCAAAAGTGGTCCATATCAGTCCATAATCATATATAGCCCCCATATATACCGATCCCGAGATTTGGTTTTGGAGCCTCCTAGAGGAGCAAATTTCATCGGAGTCTGTTGAAATTTGGTACATTGTGCTAGTATATGGCTGTTAACAACCATGACTAGGTCCATATCGGTCTATAGTTATATATAGCCCTCAGATAAATCGATCCCCAATCACACAAAAATTGGTCCATATCAAGTTCATAATTGTATATAGCCCCCATGTAAGCGACCACCATATTTCAATTCTGGCTCTCTACGTACCGTGCAAAAAGTCCATATCGATTCGTAATTATTTGTAGGCTTAACTATACATAACTTTTTTTTTTCGAATATACCACGTAAATATGAACTAACTCACAATTTAGAAAACGATGTTAAGAAGTTTTAAGATACCACAACCCAAATAATTCGATTGTGGATGACAGTCTTTCGTAGAAGATTCTACACAATCCATGGTGGAGGGTACATTAGATTCGGCCTGGCCGAATTTACGGCCGCGTATACTGGTTTTTATATAAAATGGAGATGGATAAGTGTTTTGTTATATTTATATTTATATTTATATTTATATTTATATTTATATTTATATTTATATTTATATTTATATTTATATTTATATTTATATTTATATTTATATTTATATTTATATTTATATTTATATTTATATTTATATTTATATTTATATTTATATTTATATTTATATTTATATTTATATTTATATTTATATTTATATTTATATTTATATTTATATTTATATTTATATTTATATTTATATTTATATTTATATTTATATTTATATTTATATTTATATTTATATTTATATTTATATTTATATTTATATTTATATTTATATTTATATTTATATTTATATTTATATTTATATTTATATTTATATTTATATTTATATTTATATTTATATTTATATTTATATTTATATTTATATTTATATTTATATTTATATTTATATTTATATTTATATTTATATTTATATTTATATTTATATTTATATTTATATTTATATTTATATTTATATTTATATTTATATTTATATTTATATTTATATTTATATTTATATTTATATTTATATTTATATTTATATTTATATTTATATTTATATTTATATTTATATTTATATTTATATTTATATTTATATTTATATTTATATTTATATTTATATTTATATTTATATTTATATTTATATTTATATTTATATTTATATTTATATTTATATTTATATTTATATTTATATTTATATTTATATTTATATTTATATTTATATTTATATTTATATTTATATTTATATTTATATTTATATTTATATTTATATTTATATTTATATTTATATTTATATTTATATTTATATTTATATTTATATTTATATTTATATTTATATTTATATTTATATTTATATTTATATTTATTTTTATATTTATATTTATATTTATATTTATATTTATATTTATATTTATATTTATATTTATATTTATATTTATATTTATATTTATATTTATATTTATATTTATATTTATATTTATATTTATATTTATATTTATATTTATATTTATATTTATATTTATATTTATATTTATATTTATATTTATATTTATATTTATATTTATATTTATATTTATATTTATATTTATATTTATATTTATATTTATATTTATATTTATATTTATATTTATATTTATATTTATATTTATATTTATATTTATATTTATATTTATATTTATATTTATATTTATATTTATATTTATATTTATATTTATATTTATATTTATATTTATATTTATATTTATATTTATATTTATATTTATATTTATATTTATATTTATATTTATATTTATATTTATATTTATATTTATATTTATATTTATATTTATATTTATATTTATATTTATATTTATATTTATATTTATATTTATATTTATATTTATATTTATATTTATATTTATATTTATACTTATATTTATTTTTATAATATTTAAAAAATAGAAATTTCATAATTTGTTAACAATTAGGTTAGGTTAGGTTGAAGAGGGGAGTCGGATTTCTCCATCTCATGCCATATGACATACACCTAAGCCAGAAAACGGCTTGTTGTGCGCTCTAGTTTATAATTATAACCCCATGCCTATTTTAAGAATTTTGTGCTTTCGACAAATTCCTTAATTTGTTTCCATTTGACTCCCTTCAATCGGTTTAAATTTGGAATGTTTTCGACTTCCAAATGTTGGGACCTGTATCTTGTAAAAGCCGGGCACTGGCAGGATTTTACAAGATACAGGACACACTTACACCTATACGGTGCAAGTGTCCCGTGATAATTCCAATAGCCCTACTGATCGTACTCCTACTCTCTTTCAGAAGTTCTCTTGTTTTATCTTCATCGGGAACTCCCCATATGATCTTCGTGGTCTTTGCGACCATTTCACTGTTCCAGACAGAAAAAATTTCCCTAGTTAAACTAACGCTAAATTTAACTTATTTTTATTGGAAAAAAATTATTTGCTTGTAGTTAAATTTTATTATTTTTATCGCAATTTTCCACAGCTTAATGAAATCTTACTTTTTTAAGTATTTCTCATAAATTTTATAAAATAAACGTGAGTATAAAGTTCAATGACCCTACACATAAGTTCAATATGAACTATGATTTAGCGCCAATGATTTTCTTCTTTACTTTTAGTTAATTGTTCTTCTATGAGATGTAATTTCGTGAACTGCAGTTAAAAAGTACAACAGGGCATAAAAATTTCCTGGTTTTAACAAAGCTTTGTGGAAATCTCAAAATGTGGAGTAAAATTTAGTTCAATTTTTGTGCGTGGTAGTTCATTCTTCCTATAAAACAGTTCAGTTTTTTTCGGTGCACAGCTCTACGTATGCCCGCTTTGCCCACGCTTTTAACTCGGGCCAGGTAGCCCCAAAGGGCTTGGGTTTATCCAAGTTTACTTCCTCAGCTTCCCTAGCTTTTATCGCTAGGTCATTGACATGCTCGTTTCCATCCACCCAACAGTGAGTAGGTACCCAGATGATTCGAATGGTGCCACACTCGGAGTACGAATTTATTATATTTTTGCATTCCAAAACGGTTCGTGATTTAACCATATTGGATGCTATACGAGTTACTCGTATAGCCATCTGGCTATCGGTGAGAACATTTACACTTAGTGGTCTTGTGTTTATGCTGAGCCATTTTACACACTCCGTGATCGCTCTGATTTCTTCTTGCAGAATAGTTGTATGGTCTGGCAAGCGAAATGAGATTTCGGGGCCAGAGTTTTCTAAGTATACCCCCAATTCCGTTCTATCCCCCATCTTCGCTCCGCCTGTTTAACAATTGTTACTATAAGGAGCTTCAATAAGGGTTCCGTTAGACCATGATTGTCTCTCCGGTATGAGAATTTCACACTGGGTCGCCAGCGTTTCTTCAGGTATACGACCTAGTGTGAAATTCCCTACAAGTTTCTTCAAATAGAGTTGAGCAATGTGTTTTCATTTAATTTTTTTAGTTTTTGAAAAAATATATTTTTATATTGTAGGGTTCATTTCTTTTTTACTCCATTTGTATATTCACTTCGATTATATCACTTTCACATGCCTATCTTCTGGGGAACTTCACGAAAGGGTCTTATGTAGTCAATGATGATAATGCACATCTGATGTCTTGATAGTAAGTGTTGGTAAACTTTATAATTTGAAGGCTTTTAATTTATAAAATTTGTTTCATAATTAGGTTTTTGTTTTGAATTTACCGAAACGTTTTAATTACATGCTTGTCTATTTGTCCATCAGACTGCCTATACGGTAGATTGTGGTAGTTTGGTGTGGATGAATTTTGCATTTTCGTTTTTGTTTCCGTGCCATGTACTATTATTCACGATTACCTCTCTTTGACGTCACAATGCCGGTTAAATTGTAATCTTTATACTCTTGGCCATCACCGGTAACAACGCGAACCAACAGTGCGGCCAATTAAACGATATTAAATTTATGTGTACTTTTTTAGTTTACAAACAATTAAAAAAAAAAACCTAAAATGTTTGCATGAATATTAGCCAAGTTCATTGTCTGTAGGTTATGGTAATCTAATCCACAACCAAAATCAGTAGGGAAAAAATACAATTCGAAGATGAGCCAAGTGCATGTCGACTTTGTTGTAGCTAAAAGTCTATACTGGAATATTCAAAACATGGAAATTTAAAATTTTAATTTTTTTTATGATTCCCCCCATTGTTAGTGCATTATTATGTAAAGTGAGAAAACTTTTCTCATTTGTAGCAACAACATTGTATACTTTAGTTTTTCTGGAATGATATTCATGTAACAATTAGCTGATCCTATATTTGATAAGTGTTCAAGGTGTCTCAGCAAAAAATACTTCAGTAGTAAGAGTTTAATTGCGCTTTTTGGTTTATAATAAAATAGGCAGTGCATCCACACTGCATGTATCGGTGGCAATAACTTAAACGAGTAATCACACTGAAAAAACAGTGAACCCACCAGGAAGATAATTTTTGGTTAATTTTAGAAAATTTTGAATATTTTTAGTATTACAAACGCTGACATGTCGCCGATATCACAAAAATAAGTAAATATTTTTTGACAAATGCAAGAAAATTTATTAGGCATAATTAATTTTTTTCAATTGTCAAAGAAAATTTTGTAGTTTGAAGGAAAAACTTGGAGTTAAAAAATGCAAGAATGTCTTTAGTGATATACGAATTTCATGATGAACGCATTTTTGGTAAAATTTACAAATTTAAAGAAATAATGAACTATTTTGTGGGAAGTGTGAATTTAGTAAATCATTTTGCTTAATTTGAGGATAATTTTTTCCCGTTTTTTAGTTCAATTAACTAACGTACGCAAAAAAATATTAGAGTAAATGAAACTTTCTCCAAACATAATAATTCCATGAACTAAAATAAAGTTAAATTGGCTTTAGTGAAATAGAGAGTTCACTTTTTTTTGAGTGCAATTTCGTTTACGTTATTACAACCAATTCATGCAGTACAGATGCATGTAAGCATCTGAAGGAAAACAACACTATAGTATATATACCAACAATGCTATAAAGTAGAAAACTCAAGATTATATATCACTTCTGAGCAATACTCGTATTGCTATTGAAATGAGCAATTACACCCAGAAAAAAGTGCCTTCGAAACTAAAGGAAAAATTTTTCATCAATATAGTTTATCCATTTTATTTCCATTAAGGTAAATTTTTGTGAGAAATAATAAAATTTACTCGTTTCAGTAAAAAAATCCTATACTGTAAGCAGTTAGGAATAGTTCATTAACTAGAATAAGGCATGGAATTTTACTCATACTATTTTCTTCGCTGGGTATAAGAATTTACTACTGAACAAGAAAATTTTATTCACCGATAACAAAGCATTCGTAAAAATAAACAAAACCCGAACTAAAACCAAGTTTCCTCAAAATTAGTAAAATTTCTTATAAAATGATAATTGCGACTTCCTTTATAATAAAAAGTTTTTCATACATACGAACAACACTTGGCATAGAAAAATATTTTAGTTCATTCGTACTAAGAAGTATGCAATCCAATCAAAACTTAAGGAAACACACTTGTTAGAATATAGGAAATTTTCCTATATTTCTATTGTCTACCTGTAATCGATACCTGTCATCGCAATCGATGTGTTTGCGCGTGGGTGTAATCGATATGTTTGCGCGTGGGTTGTTTTTTTAGTTGGAATCGCGTTGTTGTGGTATACGGAAAGATTGTTAAAAAATAATATTGTAAAATAATATAATAAATAACAAATAAAATATATAAAATATTTATTATTTTAAATTAGTGAGAAAAATTTTCGTTTTTGAAAATAAATCTATCAATGTTCGTGATGGTATATAAAGAAAGAAAACACCAGCCCTTTCATTTGTCTTCATTTTGGAATCTTCAATTATCAGGTAATATTCAGTGACGGTAACCTTTTGTAACAAAATGGTTTATGATTTCTTATATTTGTAGGTATTGAAATTGTAAAAGGAGGACAAAATCGTTAGGCAGCAACTTATTAAAAGTGAAAAGTACAAGAAGAAGAAAAAGTGCGTTTTACAGTTGATAATATCACATGGAAATTGGAAACAGCGGAATAATAAACTAATATTTCAAGGAGATTCCATGCTGTTGATTCTTAATAAATATATTCAATATATTAATAAAACATGTATTTTATTGAAGATAAAATTGCTCATATAAATAAATAAAATTGTATTTAAAAACGAAGGTAAGCAGTTCTAATTATGAAGTAAAAGTTTTACCACAAATGTGTAAGATTTGTCCAAATGAATGAAAAAATTTCAATAAAATCATTCCATATATGAATTTAAATCAGTTAAATTTTTTCATTCTGTAGTATAGTGGTACATAAATATAGGAAAATGTTAACTAATATATGGAATGCATTATACCTAATTTCTACGAAAATCACATCGTTCAAACAAATAAAAATGTCTTTGGCGCTATACGAAGTTCAACTTTCTTCACAATGAGTTCATTTTAACTTAAAGAAGGGGTCACTTTTTTCTGGGTGTATATCAGCGCTATTTAGAAGCTACTCTAAATCGAGACATCGCCCACATATATCAGCGCTAATTCGTTTGTTTTGTAAGCAGTTGATACTGCCTCTCTCCCTTATAATCCTGCCGAAATAGTGCTCCATTTTTTGCTGGGTATAGTCAGGGTAGAAGACACACTGTCTTAAAAAGTTTGCACTAGTATATATAATCTGACAGCTCTATCGTAAAGTTGGATATTTTTTGATATTATATGTACTCAGAACCTTTTTACATACAAGCCCTATTTGTTTTAATTCATCTCGTGCAAAAAATGGAATTAAATTGTGACATTCTCGTGCTATTATTTTTTACAAATTTTGACGTGGATTAACTCGGCAACAATGCATCGATGACCTTAATTCAATTTTTGACGATAAACCCAGCAAAAAATACTTCAGCAGTAAGAGTTTAGTTGCGTTTTTTTGGTATACAATAAAGTAGACAGTGCATTCACACCGCATGAATCGGTGGCAAAAACGTAAACGAGTAAGCAAACTGGTTTATGAACATTCGTTTACGTTATAGCAACCAATTCATGCAGTATAGATGCATGAAAGGTAGTGCTGTTTTTCTTTACACTTCTGAGCAATATTTCTATTAAAATGAGCAATTACATATATCAGCGCTATGTAGAAGCTGCTCTAAATCGGGACATCGCCCACAAAAATCAGCGATGGCTCGGTTGTTTTGTAAGCTGTTGGTTCTGCCTCGCTGCCTTACAATCCTGCTGAAATAGTGCTCCATTTTTTGCTGGGAAAGCTTCGTCAAGCACCAGTGTTTATCGATGACATGGTGAATTCAACCGAGGTCGTAGTTCACTCCAAGACGAATTTCCAAATAGCAGTTGTTGTTCTGGAAACCATTGATGCTTTACCCCAACTGATATTGCACGTTCGTAATGTGACCTACCATGAGTTTGAGGCAACCTTAGACATTAGTGGGAGCAGTATACATTCAACATTTACAGAAAAAAATTCACCAAAATGAAATGAATTTCAATTGAATTTTTGAAAAATATTCAATTAAAAATTTAATTGATTCAACAAATTGTTCAATTAAAGCAAAAATCAATCACAAAAATTAATAGTATCAATTAATTTTTTAATTGACTTCGGTGATTGATACTATCATTTCTGTAATTGAAGACATTTCACTTAAACATTAGGTTAGGTTAAGGTTAGGTTAGGTTAAAGTGGCAGCCCGATTAAGATTCAGGCTCACTTAGACTATTCAGTCCATTGTGATACCACATTAACTAAAAGTACCTATTACATATGGGCACTTCTAGTTTTAACCGCTGAACCTTCTCGATTATTTTCTTCTGTTGAACCAACCAGATTGTTCCAAAAACATTAGCAGATTGCTTAAGTTAACGTTTTCCAGGTCCGCCAGTAATCTGAAGCTATATGCCCCTAAAAATAGCTTACGCCTTACTCAAAATGCAGGACACTCCCACAAGAGGTGTTTTATTGATTCCTTTTCCTCCGCATCATGACAGCTCATACAATAGTCATTATACTTCGCACCAATAGTTTTTGCAAAATCGCCTATCCGGCAGCGACCCGTTATATTAGATATCGAGAACACTAGCGTATCTAGTGTGAGGTTTAAGTTTATCACTTAAACATTAATTGGATCAATTAATTTCGTGATTGAATCCAAAAATTATTTTTTTATGTGTTCGATGAACATGTGATCGTTAACATAATTTTAATCACATTGGATTCCACACAATTTGTCAATCGCCAAAACAAAAAGCTCGTGTCGATTGGTCGAAAGATATGCTCCAAAACTACGATCGCGTTGCTTCGAAACAGGTCTGCATACATCGTGGGAGTTAACAGCAGTCCACTGTATGAGTGCTTCAAGATGAGTCAATTCCAACAAAAGTTGCTCGCGCACGAAGCTAAAATTGCACATGCCGCATTCGTACCACTAGAACAGCCACATCTGATTGGTGGTATAACCATTTGTTTGCCAGTTGCCTTCCAAGAAATCAGGAAACCCTACCGCCGAAGACGGATCACTCTTCCCATCACAATGGGATCGATCTCCCACACACGGCTCAAACAACTGCATTTATGAACACTCAAAACATCGATTTTATGGGTCATCCGCCTTAAGGCTCGTAGGTAAAAAATAAAATGATAATCAGTAAATATAAAAGGCAACCATCGTATATCCGTTAAACTGGAAACTATATGATATTGACAACTTATTATATTGCTTACAAGCCACCAAAGTCAATCGCAATGTGAGTTATATTTGACTGGAAAATCATAACCTGCTCTCAAAAATTATAATGATAACGGTATGGTTGTCAAATGCCACGGTGGTGGTCCAAGAAAACCTGCAACAACACCTGACATTTTTTGAGAGTGAAGACTTGAAATCAAAAGACTAAAATTTCGAAATCCAAGATCTCAAAATAACCGACGAAAAACATATCGATGGCCTCATTCCAGAGTACGCTAAGTCGACTTAACATTTTTTGATGGAGTTCGTTGTTTTTTATTCGGAGTGATGTGAATTGCATCCTGTCAAAAGTTCGAATTTATTGGACACTTGTATCAAAAGTTATGGTTAGTATTGTACGTAGCCTATGACTAAAGTTTTAAAAATTTCCAACCCAAAAAGGCAAAAAGCTTTGTTCGGTCTAAAGTGGTCTCAGTCATTTTTAGCCATATTCTATTATCACTATTTTGAATTCGTACGTACTAAAAAAATCTACAATAAACATGATTTTAACCCTCTAATGCCCCAATTTTTTTGCCAGCTGATTAAATTTTCAATGTTAACGACACAAAAGCAAGAGAACTAAACAAGAAAAATAAATACGGTAAAATTCAGCATATGCTGCAAAGCCGCTTGAATAGTTTCAAATAAGTTTTCTTTTTATTTTGTCCATTTTTGTTGTCCTAAGGTGTGTTTTACCAAAAGCTTCCTTGGGCATTAGAGGGTTAAGACCGAAAAAAGTGAATTTATATCTTATACGGTTTTTGAGATATTCCAAAAAAACTTTGAACTTGTTTCCTGTAAAATTCACTTTTTAGACCTAGTGTACTTTGGAATGGAGACATCGATATACAACCCAACAAAAAAAAATTTGACGTACTTCTAATGGCACAACTTTAAAAGCACTTCCCAAAAATTTGTGCTCCAAAGATGTTGTTTATTTTAACTACTCAGGAAGTTCTTTTAATTCAATTTGTTATAACTCGCTTTTTTCATATTTCTAAAGTGTCATTTAAATTTATTTTTTGTTTCAAATAGGTTAAAAACAGAGTAAGGATTAATAAAGTTGTACAAATTATTTAAATTTTTTCCAAAAAAAATGCTGAATCCATTCTGGAAAAATTGCGATTTTTTGGAAATATTTGAGATCAAAATTTTCGAGCAAAGGTTAGAATGCATTAAAAATCATAAAATATTATGTCATTTATTTGGCAAAATATCACAAATTTTTTAAATTTACATCCAAAACACTGAATTTGCATCACATCTTAAAAAGTGAAGCAAATTCAGTGCAACGGTTGTGGAAATGGTGGACATCCGTCCTATGACAAGCCCATGTTCAATTCATCGCTTCTGCGCCAATTTTACACCACTTCCGGATCATAAAAATAAATGTTCACTACTTTTTGGCGACGCTTTTTTTGCTGGGATCTTTGGCTCAGAATACCAAAATGCTTAATGGAAGATCAAACTCTTTTGAATCAAGATAAGAGTCGACAAGTAGACGATCTTACACCAAAGCAAAGAATGTTAAATCCAAAAGAACAAAAGGTGTTACTGCGCTCATGGATGTACCATAAACACCATAAAGTTTTTCAGCGGTGGATTATCCCACCTAAGAAATGCTGGAGGGTTTCAAAACTTCTCTAAGTGGTTTCACTGCAATGTGGAACGCCGTTCGGACTCGGCTATAAAAAGGAGGCCCATTGTCATTGAGCTTAATATGGAATCGGGCAGCACTCAGTGATAAGAGAGAAGTTCACCAATGTGGTATCACAATGGACTGAATAGTATACGTGAGCCTGATGCATCGGGCTGCCACCTAACCTAACCTAACCATCACTTTAAGGACGAGACATCTTTGATTTTAAGTGCAACACAATACACAGAAAACAAAAAACAATTTATGTTTTCAATCGCGATATTAATTGATCCAATTATGATAGTAGTGATAGTCACAATCATCAAAGTCAATTAAAAAATTAATTGATAAAATTATTGATGTTTGAAATAAAAAATAAATTAATTTTTGTTTTGATTAAAAAATAGTTGAATCAATTTAATTTTTAATGGAAAATTTAATTGACAAAATATTGATTATACCTTTTCCTGTGTACTCACTGCATAAATATTAACCCACATACACAAAATAAAATTAAAGTAAACTTAAAAGACTATTGCCCATATTCATTTACTGACAATTTATCGAATTTATGTTTGTAGTAGATTTAAAGTTTACGTTAACTTTTATATAATATGGAGGTATCTCCTCAAGCATTTTAATTGTAAAGGGTGATACGGTCAAAATTTAGTCAAAATAAACTTGGCGTATTTCTTTCAATTTTGCATTAAAAAACCTGAACACCCCTCATTTTGAAGGTGTGTGTGTGTAGAACGTTGCTCCTATTTTGATTTTGGAATTCACTCTTCAGTTGTCAAAATGCCGTCCAAGCAAGAAGAGCAGCGTATCAAAATTTTTCTCGCGCATCGCGAAAATCAGAGCTACTCGCACGCAAAGCTGGCAAAGTCGCTAACCGTTACAAATGTAATTAAAGTGTTTGGGGAACGTTTGTCGACAGCCAGGAAGTCTGGATCGGGGGGAAATCGAAAACCGGAAGCCGCTGAGACGACAAAGAGAGTTGCCGGTAGTTTCAAGCGAAACCCTAACCTCTCTTTCCGAGATGCCGCAAATAAGCTGGGTGTATCGTCTACAACCGTGCATCGAGCTAAA
This sequence comes from Haematobia irritans, assembly GCF_050003625.1. Lineage (NCBI taxonomy): Eukaryota > Metazoa > Arthropoda > Insecta > Diptera > Muscidae > Haematobia > Haematobia irritans. The sequence continues at coordinate 197,673,609 of NC_134399.1, read as the reverse complement.
AAACGAGCCGGACTATCGACTTACAAGAAGGTAGTGACTCCAAATCGCGATGATAAACAAAATACGACGGCCAAAGCGCGATCCCGGAGGCTGTACACGACGATGCTGACGAAGTTTGACTGCGTGGTAATGGACGACGAAACCTACGTCAAAGCCGACTACAAGCAGGTTCCGGGACAGGCGTTTTATACGGCAAAAGGAAGGGGAAAGGTAGCAGATATTTTCAGGCACATAAAACTGTCAAAGTTCGCAAAGAAATATCTGGTTTGGCAAGCATCTGTACCTGTGGCTTGAAAAGCAGCATTTTCATAGCTTCCGGGACTGTCAGCCAAGAAATTTACGTGAAAGAGTGTTTGAATAAACGTCTACTGCCTTTCCTGAAGAAACACGGTTGTTCCGTACTGTTTTGGCCGGATTTGGCATCTTGCCATTACGGTAAAAGGCCATGGAGTGGTACGCCGCCAACAACGTGCAGGTGGTTCCCAAGGACAAGAACCCTCCCAACACGCCAGAGCTCCGCCCAATTGAGAAATACTGGGCTATTGTCAAGCGGAACCTCAAGAAGACCAAAAAAAAACTGCTAAGGACGAGCAGCAGTTCAAGGCAAACTGGCTTTCTGCGGCGAAGAAGGTGGACAAGGTGGCTGTACAAAATCTGATGGCAGGTGTCAAGCGTGAGGCCCGGCAATTCGGATTTGGAAAAGCGAAAGCCTAACTGAATATTTTTCCTGAATTTTATACTAATTGAACTTGAAAAAGAAATTTAATTTGATTTTTTAAATAAACGACTTCACCGATTTACACGCGTTTTCCCTTGACCAAATTTTTACCGTATCACCCTTTATCTGATCTGTTTCAAAGAGTGGAGGCTCATCCAAGTTCAAAGGACTTAAGATCACCAAATAACCCATTAAAAGATGTAACAAATATAGACCTAGGTTAGGTTAGGTTAGGTGGCAGCCCGATGTATCAGGCTCACTTAGACTATTCAGTCCATTGTGATACCACAGTGGTGAACTTCTCTCTTATCACTGAGTGCTGCCCGATTCCATGTTAAGCTCAATGACAAGGGACCTCCTTTTTATAGCCGAGTCCGAACGGCTTTCCACATTGCAGTGAAACCACTTAGAGAAGCTTTGAAACCCTCAGAAATGTCACCAGCATTACTGAGGTGGGTAATCCACCGCTGAAAAACTTTTGGTGTTCGGTCGAAGCAGGAATCGAACCCACGACCTTATGTATGCAAGGCGGGCATGCTAACCATTGCACCACGGTGGCTCCCAAATATATAGACCTAATTATGCAACTTATACAACCTAAATTTTTGGACACATTTTTGGTTTGGAATCAACACCAAACTCCTTAATGAATAAACTCTTTCTTGAGTCTATATTGAATATCTAGATAAGAGAGATAAAGTTAGACGATCTTACACTAAAGCAAACAATTTTAAATTAAAAAGAACAAAGAGAGTTACTTCATTATAATTACTTTGTGATTTTTTTTTTTTAATTTGGAGAAGTATTTATTTTACTTTTTCAAGCTTTGCAAGGCTTTGCCGTGACTTCGACCGTGGCATAAGTCGAATGAGTTAGAGCCACTGCAATGCAATGGTTATCCATCTCCAACTTTCATAAATAGCCCAGCAAAAAAATTTGGAAGTTCTTCTCAAGGCACAACTTTAAAAGAACTTCCAAAAATGCTCTCCCAAAGATGTTCTTTATTTTAACTGCACAGGAAGTTCATTTGAGTCAATTTTTTTATAACAGCTAAATTTAAATAATTTGTACCATTTTATTAATTCTTAATATGTTTTTAACCTATTTGAAACAAATAAAAATATATTTCCCTTTAAAAATACGAAAAAAGCAATATTTTTAAAGGGAAATATATTTTTATTTGTTTCAAATAGGTTAAAAACATATTAAGAATTAATAAAATGGTACAAATTATTTAAATTTAGCAAAAAAAAAATGTTAAATCTTTTCTAGAAAAATTGCCAATTTTTTAAAATATTTGGTGATAAACGTTCCAGACAAGCGTTATAATGCACTAAACATCATAAAAAAAATTTAAAAATTATTTATTTGTCAAAATATTACAAAAATTCTTATTCACATCCAAAACACTGAATTCACCTCATACCTTATGAAGTGATGCAAATTCAGTGCAGCGACTGTTGAAATGTTGGAGATCCGTCCTATGACAAGTCCATATTAAATTCATCGCTTCTGCGTCAATTTGGCACCACTTCCGGATCCAAAAAGAAAATATTCACTACTTTTTTGGTGACGCTTTTTTACTAGGAGGGTTATGGGTTCAATCCCAGTTTGGCGTAAGCGGTAAATTATCCCCTTTCACTAAGATGATATTTCTGAGTTTATCAAAGCTTTCCTATGGTGGTTTCATCGTATTGTGAAGCGCCCTTCGGGATCGACTATAAATAGGAAATCCCTTGTCAGCGCTATTAACATGGAATCGGGCAGCGCTCATTGATAAGTGAGAAGTTCACCACTCAATAGGCTGAATAGTTTACGCACAAAAAAAAATCTGATTTAATCACGAAATTAATCCATCCAATTTTTTAATTGAAATGTCTTCAATCACGAAAATGATAGTATCAATGACAGTTTTGATTGGGCATAAAAAATACTTGATTAAATAATTAATTGTCTTCATTAGCAAATTTCATTTAATTTTTTAATTGCAAAACTCAATTAGTTTTTTTAATTAAAAACGTAATTATTATCAATTAGTTTCTTAATTGACTTTCGGCCATTTTCATGTAGCTCCGTTAGGCTTTAACTGTCAGTTAAGAGAAAGTAAATTGCAAATATCTTTTCTCCAGTTAACTTTAACTGAAAAATTTCTAGCAGTTAAGCTCCTAACTGGCATATAGAATGTATAGACAAGATGACAGATATGTCCATAGATCGGTTTAAAAATTTGTTAGCTAACGTAGCACTAACGGAGCTTCATGAAAATGGGGGTTAGTGTGTTTAGTTTGATTAATTACTTGATTTTTTGAAAAAAAAAAAAAAAATATTAAAAATTAAAAAAAATTCCATCACTATTCTTTAACTGACTTAATCTTCAGAGTTTGATTAAAGAATTAATTGTATCAATAATTTATTTAATTTAAAAGTTAAAAAAAGGTTCAATCGACTTAATTAACTTAATATTTCTATCATGATTAAAAAGTTAATTGTATCAATTAATTAATTAATTGAAAACAATTTCAACTTCAATCAACTTTTTAATTGGAAACATTTTTGTGATATTTTTTCTGTGTAAATGAGCCTGAAATATTCGGCTGCCACTATATATATATATATATATATATATATATATATATATATATATATATATATATATATATATATATATATATATATATATATATATATATATATATATATATATATATATATATATATATTATATATATATATATATATATAGAAATTAGGTTCGGTAATCTAACCTCACCACTTGTCAGGTTACAATGGACTGAATAGACTCACTACAATATTGAGTTGTCACTATACCTAATCCAACCTATGATTTGTCAGAATAAGAATAAGGCAAATATTTTTGTCGTAGATCATGGACATAGCAACAAGACTAGACATCGTCAGTGCAATTTGGAACGCCGTTCGGACTCGGCTATAAAAAGGAGGTCCCTTGAGGTCATTGAGCTTAACATGGAATCGGGCAGCACTCAGTGATAAGAGAGAAGTTCACCAATGTGGTATCACAATGGACTGAATAGTCTAAGTGAGCCTGATACATCGGGCTGCCACCTAACCTAACTTAACCTAACCTAGACATCGTCACACAAAAATGTGGCAGTATGAACGCAGTATGAAAATTAAAGTAAACTTTATAGACTAGATCCTTAGACCATTTAACTATAATTAATTAAGTACAATCTATGACCTTCAAAATCCTGAGCTCACTTTAAAAATGAGAAGGCAATAAACTCCTCACTAAAATATGCTAGCAAAGCATTGGTAGCATAGGTTAATAGCATATTTGTTTTCAAATTTCTCTACACTTAAACAAATCGTGTTAATTTATTCTGTCATCGATCTTTGAACATCGTACATTACCCTCACACCGTCGCAAATAAACATTAAATTATCCAAAAATATCTTCCCAGGAAATTTTCTGGTATACGTAAACAACAAAATAGTGAAAGTAATGAATATTTCATGAAAATACTAAATAAATATCATCTTAGTCATTATGCTACCAGCTCCTTGATGGCATGCCTTCTACTACACCATCGTCATTATGGACAATGTTGTCGTGATCATTATTATCATACATGTGAGCTCCATCAGGTTTCCTTCCCAAATCATCAATGTTTCCATGGCCACCAATCATGAGCCATATACTATACCCGGTTTACTGGTGGGATATTTGTTGCTAAATTGAAAATTTGAATCTATAAAAATAAAACGAAGAAGTAGACAAAAATGGCCATGATCGTTATGCACTTTCTTTTTTCATTGATGGCAATGGCGTTGTTGTAACTGGTGGCCAATGAATGAATGAGTGGCTAATGGGTGACTTAGGGATTGCATTATCGATTTAAATAATATTATATTGGGTTGAATAAGGAGATCTATAGATAAATTCTATTCACAGTGAATGAATATTTGTTTTTATTTTTTAATGACAAAAAACTTTTCCGTACTAAAACTGGAATTCAGGCTAAATAAGCTTTAAGCAAAGAAAAACTTTGATTCTGCTTGGGTGAATAAGATTTTCCATCCAAAAAAAATAATTCAGCCTGGCTAAATTAGGTCTTCCATAGGAAAACTTTATTTCAGCATTGCTGAATAAAGCTTTTCGCAGGAAAACTTTAATTCAGCATGGCAGAATACGATTTTCCATACTAAAACTTTAATTCAGATAAGGCTAAATAAAGTTTTCCATAGGAAAACTTTAATTCATCCTAGGTGAATAATATTTTCAATAGGAATACTTTAATTCAGCCTGACTGAATGAAGTTTTCCATACGAAAATTTTAAACTTTCCTGGCTTAAAAAAGAGTTTCCATAGAAAAACTTTAATTCAGCCAGACTGAATGAGGTTTTCCATGGGAAAACTTTAATGAGATTAATTCAGCTAGGCTGAATAAAGTTTTCAATAGAAAAACTTTTTAATTTTCATAAAAATACTTGGTTTCAGTTTGGCTGTATAAGGTTTTCCGTAGGAAAGCTTATACAGCCAAGTCTGACTGAATAAGTTTTTTCATAGGAACACTTGAACTCAGTCTGGCTGAATAAGGTCTAGGTAAAAACTTTACTTCAGCCTGGCTGAAAAAGGTTTTCCATAGGAAAATATTATTGAGCCTGACTGAATAAGAGTTTCAAAAGAAAAACTTTAATTCAACCTGACTGAATAAGGTTTTCAATAAAAAAAAAAATAATTCAGCCTGGCTGAATAAAGTTTTCAAGAGAAAAACTTTAATTCAGTGTAGATAAATAAGGGTTTTTCCAAGAAAACTTTTATACCGCCTGGATAAAAAGGGGTTTCCACAGGAAAACTTTTAATTTCCATAAGAAAGATTGGTTTCAGTTTGGCTGAATAATGGTTTCCTAAGGAAAACTTTAATTCAGCCTGGCTGAATAAGGGTTTCTCTAGGAACACTTTATTTCAGTCTGGTTGAAAAAGGTTTTCCATAGGAAAACTTTATTGAGCTTGACTAAATAAGATTTTCAAAAGAAAAACACTAATTCAGCGTGGCTTAATAAGGTTTTCAAGAGAAAAACTTTAATTCAGTTCGGATAAAAAAGTTTTTTTTTCTTAGAAAACTTTTATACAGCCTGGCAGAAAAGAGTTCTCCATAGGAAAACTTTTAATTTACATAAGAAAGCTTGGTTTCAGTTTGGCTGAATAATGTTTTCCCTAGGACAAGTTTAATTCAGCCTGGCTGAATACGGTTTTCCCTAGGAACACTTTATTTCAAAATGGCTGAAAAAGGTTTTCCATAGGAAAACTTTAATTCAGCCTGAAAGAAAAACGTTGATTCAGCCTGGCTAAATAAGATTTTCCATCGAAAAAAATATATAATTCAGCCTGGCTAAATTAGTTCTTCCATAGGAAAACTTTATTTCAGCATTGCTAAAACTTTAATTCAAATAAGGCTAAATAAAGTTTTCCATAGGAAAACTTTTATTCATCCTAGGTGAATAATATTTTCAATAGGAATACTTTAATTCAGCCTGACTGAATGAAGTTTTTCATACGAAAACTTTAATCCTGCCTGGCTGAAAAAGGGTTTTCCATAGATAACTTTAATTCAGCCCGGCTGAATAAGGTTTTCAAGAGAAAATCTTTAATTCAGTTAGGATAAATAAGCTTGTTTCCAAGAAAACTTTTATACCGCCTGAATGAAAAGGATTTTCCACAGGAAAACTTTCAACTTCCATAAGAAAGATTGGTTTCAGTTTGGCTGAATAATGTGTTCCCTAGGTAAACTTTAATCCAGCCTGGCTGAAAAAGGTTTTCTCTAGGAACACTTTATTTCAGTCTGGCTGAAAAAGGTTTCCCATAGGAAAACTTTATTGAGCTTGACTGAATAAGGTTTTCAAAAGAAAAACATTAATTCAGCCTGGCTGAATAAGGGTTTCCCTAGGAACACTTTATTTCAGTCTGGCTGAAAAAGGTTTTCCATAAGAAAACTTTAATTGAGCCTGGCTGAAAAAGATTTTTTATAAGAAAAACTTCAATTCAATTTATTTTTATTCAGCCTTAATCCTCAATTCAGTTCGGCTGAATAAGGTTTTCCAAAGGAAAACTTTAATTCAGCCTGGCAGAATAAGGTTTTCCAAAGGAAACCTTTAATTCAGCCTGGCAGAATAAAACATTAATTCAGCCTGATTGAATAACGTTTTCCATGGGAAAACTTAAATGCGGCCTGGCTGAATAACGTTTTCCATAGGAAATCTTAAATGCAGCCTGGCTGAATAAGGTTTTCTTTCGAAAACTTTAATTCAGTTTTGAAGAATAATGTTTTCTCTTTCTAATTCAGCCTGACTGAATAATGTTTTCCATAAGAAAACTTTTATTAAGCCTAGCTGAATATGGTTTTACATAGAAAAACTTTAATTCGTCCACGCGGAATGAGGTTTCCCATATGGAAACTCTAATTCATCCTAGGTAAATAAGGTTTCCAATGGGAAAACTTTCATTCAGCCGGGCAGAATATGGTTTTCCATAGGACAACTATAATTTAGTTTAGCTGAATACGCCAAGACTATCCAATTATCACTGCTCCGCATCACTAGCTAAGATCAGTTATTCTAAAAATGTCCATTTCCTTTACTATTAAATCGAAAACTTTCCAAAACGACATCTCTAAGCTGAATGTAAACAAATATAATTTTTTTCCTAATTTTTGGGGTAAATTGACTCCAATGACATCCAAACGGGTTTGTTTGCACATAAAAAAGTGACAACGAGTATTCGTTTCGAAGAAAAGTAAAATGAAATTTATTATATTGGCGGCAACTTCGGAGTAGACTGCTACAAAATGTTGCAAATGTCAAGGTCCCACAAACATTACCATCGTCTCTGCCCCCACATGTAAAGAAACTTGATGAAGAGAATGTCCGTCCGTCCGTCAATTGCTTGTTGTTTGGTTACCCGTATACCATGAGTTTTTACAGTTCATTGCATTTAGTTTCTTTTTTTTTATTCCTCTTGTAAATTTGAATAAATCTGGAAAGTATTGTAAGTGGATAGTTGATCTTGGATAAAGCTATATTACTTGCCTAATAGGTGAGTGGTTGTGTGTGTGTGTGTGTGCGTGTGGAAAGTATCAAAATTTGTAGGTGTTTAGTAATAGTTGGCTTATAAAATTTCTTATTTAGGTATCAAGACAGAGAAAATTTAGTATCATCAAAATTTGTGTGGGAGCTGCCGGGTTACAAAGTTAGTTGGCAGATGGGTAACCAAAATGTAAAGGGTAACCCTCGTATTTACTCCAGAAATAAAATCAATTAAATAGGATAGGTTGTGAGATTATAAGTCTTGCAACTATTAATTTACGGGTCTTAAAAAACAATTAGGTTGGGGTACACTGAAGGTTAAAGTGGCAGCCCGATTAAGTTTCAGGCTCACTTAGACTATTCAGTTCCTACACTAAACAAAACTATTGAACTAATATGTTTTAGAAACGGAAATTTACACAATATTAAGAAAAAATTTCTGTAAAATAAAGAAATTTTTAATTAAAAGAAAGTTCTTAATACTTGCTTTATTTTTTTATTTAAATTTGGGACACTAATTATTAAAATTTGCGTCCCACTGTTTCAGTTATATATTTTTAAAGTAAGGCGAATTTCTTTAAAATAAAGAAACATATAGATTCAAAAAAAATATGCCCATTTTTAAAATAGTTTATAAACAGTTTAACGGAGGAAATTGTATGGAAACAGTACACAGAAAAAATATCATCAAAATATTCCCAGTCAACTTTTTAGACTGAAGTTGAAAACTTTTTCAATTAAAAAATTAATTGATACTAATAACCTTTCATTCAAACTAGAAAAATTAAGTCAATTAAGTCAACGATTGACATTTTTTAAATTTTCAATTAAAAAATTAATTGATACAATTAACTTTTTAATCAAACTCGGAAGAGTAAGACACTTAATTCTGGATATTTTCTTTAAATCTTAAAAGAAATTGAAACTATGAATTTTTAAATCAAACTAAAAATTACTAAAATTGTTATGGAAACTCATTGAAATATACTATAGCGATAGTTTCGTTTTTAATTAAAAAATTAATTGAATTTTGCAATCAACATCAATTAAAACTTTAATTAAATCAATTAAAAAATTAATTGAAATTTGCTATTGAAATCAATTAATTTTTTAATCAAGAAATTTTTTGATACACAATTAAATCTGTGATTGATAATATCATTTTCATGATTGAAGACATTTCAATTAAAAAAATAATTGGATCAATTAATTTTGTGATAGAATCTGAAAAAAAATTGTGTGTAGGCTTAAAGTTCAATTAAAATTTTTTAAGTATAAAGGACATCTCCTAAAATAATATAAATATAATATCAAGGACATCCCTTAAAATAAGCGTGAGGTGATAATTCTTGATCACCCCTAAAAAGTCGTAGAGTGAAACGGAGCATAGTTGCCACAGTTGGTAGAATTCTACCAAAAATGGTAGATTTTTTTACTGTTTGGTAGATTGGTAGAATTCTCGATGTTTTGGTTTATTTTGCAAAATATTCCTCTGCAACTAAAAAAAAATTTCGACAAAATTTTCATAAAATTAAATTTACGACAAAATTTCCTCTAGAGATAAAATTTTGACAAAATTTACATTAAAAATAAAATTTTGACAAAATCTTCATAAAATTAAAATTGCGACAAATTTTCCTGTAGATATAAGATTTTGACAAAATTTCCTCTAGAAATAAAATGTTGACAAAATTTTCTATAGAAATAAAATTTTGACAAAATTTTCTATAGAAATAACATTTTGACAAAATTTTCTATAGAAATAAAATTTTGACAAAACTTTCGATAGAAATAAAATTTTGACAAAATTTTCTATAGAAATAAAATTTTGGCAAAATTTTCTATAGAAATAAAATTTTGGCAAAATTTTCTTTAAAAATAAAATTTCGACAAAATTTTCGATAGAAATAAAATTTTGACAAAATTTTCTATAGAAATAAAATTTTGACAAAATTTTCTATAGAAATAACATTTTGACAAAATTTTCTATAGAAATAAAATTTTGACAAAATTTTCGATAGAAATAAAATTTTGACAAAATTTTCTATAGAAATAAAATTTTGGCAAAATTTTCTATAGAAATAAAATTTTGGCAAAATTTTCTATAAAAATAAAATTTCGACAAAATTTTCGATAGAAATAAAATTTTGACAAAATTTTCTATAGAAATAAAATGTTGGCAAAATTTTCTATAAAAATAAAATTTCAACAAAATTTTCTATAGAAATAACATTTCGACAACATTTTTTATAGAAATAACATTTTGACAAAATGTTCTATAGAAATAAAATATTGGCAAAATTTTCTATAGAAATAAAATTTTGGCAAAATTTGCTATAGAAATAAAATTTTGACAAAATTTTCTACAGAAATAACATTTTGACAAAATTTTCTATAGAAATAAAATTTTGACAAAATTTTCTAAGAAATAAAAGTAAGACAAAATCTTCTATAGAAATAAAATGTTGACAAAATTTTCTATAGAAATAACATTTTGACAAAATTTTCTATAGAAATAAAATTTTGACGAAGTTTTCTATAGAAATAAAATGTTGACAAAATTTTCTATAGAAATAACATTTTGACAAAATTTTCTATAGAAATAAAATTTTGGCAAAATTTTCTATAGAAATAAAATGTTTTCTATAGAAATAACATTTAAACAAAATTTTCTATAGAAATAAAATTTTAGCAAAATTTTCTATAGAAATAAAATGTTGACAAAATTTTCTATAGAAATAAAATTTTGACAAAATTTTCTATAGAAATAACATTTTGACAAAATTTTCTATAGAAATAAAATTTTGACAAAATTTTCTATAGAAATAAAATTTTGACAAAATTTTCTATCTTTTGAGTGATCATAAAATAATAAAACATTGCTTTCGAAGAAAATTTTTGTCATAATAACCACAAAATGTTATCAAACACGGTAAAATAAGATTTTTTCTATAGAAATAAAATTTTGACAAAATTTTCTATAGAAATAACATTTTGACAAAATTTTCTATAGAAATAAAATTTTGGCAAAATTTTCTATCGAAATAAAAGTTTGACAAAATCTTCTATAGAAATAAAATTTTGGCCAAATTTGCTATAGAAATAAAATTTTGACAAAATTTTCTATAGAAATAACATTTTGACAAAATTTTCTATAGAAATAAAATTTTGACAAAAATTTCTATAGAAATAACATTTTGACAAAATTTTGTATATAAATAAAATTTTGGAACAATTTTCTATAGAAATAAAATGTTGACAAAATTTTCTATAGAAATAAAATTTTGACAAAATCTTCTAAGAAATAAAATTTTGGCAAAATTTTCTATAGAAATAAAATTTTGACAAATTTTTCTATAGAAAAAAAAAATTTGGCAAAATTTTCTATAGAAATAAAATTTTGACAAAATTTTCTATAGAAATAAAATTTTGACAAAGTTTTCTATAGAAATAAAATTTTAACCAACAATAAAAGTTTGACAAAATTTTCCATAAAAATAAAATTTATTTTGCAAAATATTCCTCTACAACTAAAATAAAATTTTGACAAAATTTTCTATATATATAAAATTTTGACAAAATTTCCTCTAGAAATAAAATTTTGACAAAATTTTCTATGGAAATAAAATTGTGATAAAATTTTCTATAGAAATAAAATTTTGACAAAATTTTCTATAGAAATAAAATTTTGACAAAAATTTCTATAGAAATAACATTTTGACAAAATTTTGTATATAAATAAAATTTTGGAACAATTTTCTATAGAAATAAAATGTTGACAAAATTTTCTATAGAAATAAAATTTTGACAAAATCTTCTAAGAAATAAAATTTTGGCAAAATTTTCTATAGAAATAAAATTTTGACAAATTTTTCTATAGAAAAAAAAATTTGGCAAAATTTTCTATAGAAATAAAATTTTGACAAAATTTTCTATAGAAATAAAATTTTGACAAAGTTTTCTATAGAAATAAAATTTTAACCAACAATAAAAGTTTGACAAAATTTTCCATAAAAATAAAATTTATTTTGCAAAATATTCCTCTACAACTAAAATAAAATTTTGACAAAATTTTCTGTATATATAAAATTTTGACAAAATTTCCTCTAGAAATAAAATTTTGACAAAATTTTCTATGGAAATAAAATTGTGATAAAATTTTCTATAGAAATAAAATTTTGACAAAATTTTCTATAGAAATAAAATTTTGACCAAAAATTTCTATAAAAATAAAATTAAAATGTGACAAAATTTCCTCTAGAAATAAGATTTTGATTAAGTTTTGATAAAGTTTTATATAGAAATAAAATTTTGACCAACAATAAAATTTTGACAAAATTTTTCATAAAAATAAAATTTATTTTGCAAAATATTCCTCTACAACTAACAAAATTTTGACAAAATTTTCTATAGATATAAAATTTTGTCAAAATTTTCATAAAATTAAAACGCGACAAAATTTCCTCCAGAAAAAAGATTTTGACAAAATATTCTATAGAAATAACATTTTGCAAAATTTTCTCTAGAAATAAAAATTTGACCAAATTTTCCAAAAAAAAAATTTACAAAATTTACAATAGAAATAAAATTTTGAAAAAATGTTCTATAGAAATAAAATTTTAACAAAATTTGCTCTACAAATAAAATTTAAATAAAATTTTCTATAGAAATAAAATTTTGGCAAAATTTTTTATAGAAATAAAATTTTGACAAAATTTTCTAGAGAAATAAAATTTTGACAAAATTTTCTATAGAAATAAAATTTTGACAAAATTTACAATAGAAATAAAATTTTGGCAAATTTTTCTATAGAAATAAAATGTTGGTAAATTTTTCTATAGGAATAAAATTTTGACAAAATTTTCTATAGATATAAAATTTTGACAAAATGTTCTATAGATATAAAATTTTGAGTGATCATAAAATAATAAAACATTGCTTTCGAAAAATTTTGTCATAATAACCACAAAATGTTATCAAACGCGGCAAAAAAAGATTTTTTTTATTTGGTAGGTTTTGGTAAAAATTTTCTTAAAATTTTGGTAGATTATTTTTGGCTCGAGTGACAACAGTGAGCATAGTTAGTGATCATTCTCAAAAATTCAAAAATTTTATCCAAATCTTCAAAAAATGGAATTTTTATATAAAAGTTAAACTTTCACCCCCCGCCCCAAAAAAATAAAAAATTTAATCCAATGTTAAAAACATTTAAATTTTATGGGATTAAATTTAAATTAACTGAAATGGAATCTTTGGATTAAAGATAAAAAATCTTCAAATATAGGCTAAAACTTATTTTGTAGATTTTGGTTTAAAGTTCTTTGAAATTAAGAAAACTGTTATTACGTTGAAGTATCTGCTAGTTTTTGGATTTTAGAACTGGCGTTTAATTGTACGTGAATAGCATTGTTAATATATCTTAAAATATATACACTAGATTGAAAGCTAAAACTGTATTTATTTATAAATAAAACTGTCTTCAGTTTTAAATAAGCAGCTTGGAATCAATACCAAAAATTGAAAGGGAATGTGAAAATCTTTGGATACAAGTAAACTTTTTTTTGAGTGTAATTAAAAAATGCATGCCTTTTTGCTGAAACTTCGAAGTTCGACAAACTACTCAATAACACGAACGAAATCGTTTGAACTATTTTGATAAATGTTTATTTTTTTTCTTTCCATTACACGTTTTTTAAAATATCTAACATTTCCCAGACCATGGAATTAAAAAGTTCAGTATAATCTCGAAAACATCCATCTATAACATCAGCAATATGATCAATCACAAATCATTCGTGTCGACCATAATGACTAAAAATTTCCAACAGCGAAAGTATTTCGTGTTCCATTCATATTTTTTGCATTTAATTTCACCTAAAACTAAATATGAGTCTTAAAAGGCCAAAATAAAAAAAAAAAACTCACCGAAGAAATAAACCAACATTATTGAAGTAATGACAATTAACAATGATGACGATAGTAACTAACAACAAGAATTAAACACAATTAAAATATTTTAACTTGTCCAAAATAAGGCTAAAAGAGAAAAAAACAACAACATTTTATGACTTTAGTTTACAAATTAAATAAACTCGGCCCTTTGAGCGAATTGTAGAGCTATGCATTTTTTTTTAATATGACCCCATTTTTTAATTTGGAACTTTCTTGTGGGTTATCAACTTTTTTTCCAGATTTTACAAGTGCTACTTGGATTAATTTTCAATGTTTTCAAAGCTACCAGTTACAAAAATGTCTTTAAAATGTTAGTGAAGGTTTCTTAGTGGGTAGTGAAACGCATGCTCAAAACCTTCACCGCTGTCCAATTAGCATTTATGTTAATATCTCCAAAGAAGGGTGTAGCTCGGTGACATTACTCACTCACTAGACGTAAATTATGAATGTAAATCGTGTATTTGTGTTTAGGTCTAACTTCAATGAAGCTTTAACAGAAAAGACCCAAAACGTGTACCTATTTACCGCACCAATTGATTCATGGAAAGAGAAAGTTATCACAAAAAAAAGAAGCACGGTAAAGACTTCAAAAGGCCCTGCAATGAATTCAACGTAACATAGAATATAATCAAGCATTTTTAATACCAAAAAAAGAAATGATATTATCATTAGTTACAATTGGTCTATAGAATTTGTGAAATTTTCTTGTGTAAATATTGGGCGCCATGGAAAATAACAATGTAGTCAAAGTTACAGAGAAAACTTCAAAATTTCGGACTATCACATCCCCATCAGACAAAAAAAGCTAAAAAATTAATCGTGAAAGACAATGCAAAGCCTAAAACATTATATCCTATATTAGTAAACCTAAGCTTTGGGGGGTATTATTACAAAATATATGGAAGATAAACCTAAATCTGAACACTGTGGCTCAGTGTTGCCGAAGTAGGGGAAATTCCCAACATGTAGGTTATTTTCTTATATATAGCGTATGGACAAAATGTAGGAACTTTTTCACTCAACACAATTTTTAATAATTTTTACATTTTGGTAGCTCTAGAGCAGGAATAGAAAATTTTGTCAAAATTTTAGTTCTATAGAACATTTTGTCAAAATTTTATTTCTATAGAAAATTTTGTCAAAATTTTATTTCTATAGAAAATTTTGTCAAAAGTTTATTTCTATAGAAAATTTTGTTAAAATTTTATTTATATAGAAAATTTTGTCAAAATTTTATTTATATAGAAAATTTTTTCAAAATTTTATTTCTACAGAAAATTTTGTCAAAATTTTATTTCTATAGAAAATTTTGTCAAAATTTTATTTCTATCGAAAATTTTGTAAAAATTTTAGTTCTATCGAAAATTTTGTTAAAATTTTATATATAAAGAAAATTTTGTCAAAATTTTATTTATATAGAACATTTTTTCAAAATTTTATTTCTATAGAAAATTTTGTCAAAATTTTATTTCTATAGAAAATCTTGTCAAATTTTATTTCTATAGAAAATCTTGTCAAATTTTATTTCTATAGACAATTTTGTCAAAATTTTATTTCTATAGAAAATTTTATCAAAGTTATATTTTTATAGAAAATTTTGTCAAAATTTTGTTTCTTTAGAAAATTTTATCAAAATTTTATTTCTATAGAAAATCTTGTCAAATTTTATTTCTTTAGAAAATTTTGTCAAAATTTTATTTCTATAGAAAATTTTGTCCAAATTTTATTTCTATAGAAAATTTTGTCAAAATTTTATTTCTATAGAAAATCTTGTCAAATTTTATTTCCACACGGATGAAAAAGACTGTTTTTCATATGTTTGGCTATAAACATTATATGTTTGGAACACAAATTTTTAAACACAATATTTTTGAGTGCAAGCATATAATGTTCATAAACTAGCATAACATGTTTGGGACATATACGTTAATATGTTAGAACATATTATGTTTGGGACATAAAATGTTTGTAAATATAATATGCTTGGATGCAAACATATATTAATTTAGAAATAGCCTATAAACATATATGTGTTTAGTAGCTTGGAGCGCTATTTAACAGGGAGCGATATTGAATTAAGTTGGTGGTTGTTGCTTGTTATTACAAAATTAACATTTTATTTTTCCTTGGGCAATTGATCAGCTACTTCTTTGATCCTTACAAACTGTGTGGTCCGCTGTTCGAATCCCCGTCTGGCAAAAGGTAAAATTAAAATAAAAAAAATCATAAAATTGAATAATTTCTTCTACAATGTTTGTATTACAGAAAAAGGTGCTAAGAACTAAAAAATCTCGTGGAAGTGAGAAAGATGTGGGTGAATATACAATTGGGCAGAAACAAAATTTTGAGCATTCAGGTCGAAAACCTATGTTGTTAGCGCCTATATTACCTGTTTATTTTCATAATTCATTATGATTGTAAATATATAAATAAATAAAAAAAAATTTGAGCACAATATTGTTTGGGAGAATTTTTTTAAGCATATAATATTTTTGGGTGCAAAATGCTTCCAAACATATTATATGGTCACATAATAACATATTGTTTTTTGGAAGACAACATTATTGAATTTGGATGCAAAAATACAAAATGTTTGGGACTTAGACTACCCAAACATATATTGTTTAGACCAATATGCTTTCAAACATATTATATATTGGTAGAGATCAAACATATAAATGTTTGGGCAATATCCAAAAATGTATATGCTTGAAGCAAAATATGTTTGGGAGTATATGTTACAGAAGCGATTTTTTGTGAGGGTGTAAAGACAATTTTGTCAAAATTTTATTTCTATAGAAAATTTTATTACTATAGACAATTTTGTCAAAATTTTATTTCTATAGAAAATTTTGTCAACATTTTATTTGTATAGAAAATTTTGTCCAAATTTTATTTCTCTAGGAAATTTTGTCCACATTTTATTTCTATAGAAAATCTTGTCAAATTTTATTTCTTTAGAAAATTTTGTAAAAATTTTATTTCTATAGAAAATTTTGTCAACATTTGATTTGTATAGAAAATTTTGTCTACAGATTTTAGATTTCAAATCAAGGCGTTATTTCATTATGTTCTTGCACACTTAAAAGCGATGTTTATGATTAATCTAAAACTCAAACAAAAAAAGTTCTTATAAGTCTGATCTAATCTTCATAGGTAAAGTCTTTAAATTTATCTGCTGGAAGTGTACTGGCTGAACTGATCTGCTTGGGAGAATATCTGTCATCAAACTCCCCTGAAATTTTCTAAGGAAACTACTATATTTGATTCATGGTGGTGGGTAATTAAGATTCGGCCTGACCAAACTTACTGCTGTATGTACTTGTTTTTGTGATATCGGCGTGATCTCAGCGTTTTTAATACTGTTTAGTTAAAATTTTCTATAAATAATCTAAGTTTTCAAAAATTAACCAAAATTATTCTGCCTGGTGGGTTCACTGTTTTTTTCAGTGAAAAACAAGTAAGGAAAGTCTAATGTCGGGCGGGGCCGACTATATTATACCCCGCACCACTTTGTAAATCCACGTTTTCGATACTATATCAAATCCGTCAAATGTGTTAGGTGCTATATATAAAGGTTTTTGTCCCAAATACATACATTTAAATCTGACTCAACAAAATTTATAATCTATAGACTTAAAATTTAAGTCTGCTAATGCCCTGGGATGGTACACAATGTTAGTAAAAAAATATGGGAAACATTTTAATCTGAACCAATTTTGAGGCAACTTCGCAAAAGTGTATTTATGATTCATCGGTCGATAGATATGTATTAGAAATACAGGAAAATTTGAGTCACTTTTACAAGTTTTCGACTTAGCAGTGGCGATTTTATAAGGAAAATGAGGGTATTTTGGTCATTTTTGCCGAAATCGGAAAAGCACATATATGGAAGCTATATAGAAATCTGAACCGATTTCAACCAACTTTGACATATTAAATATTATTTTAACTCTACTCCCTGTGCAAAATTTCACGTAAATCGGACTACAACTTTGAACTCTGTGGTCATATGAGGCAAAATCGGGCGAAAGATATATATCTAAATCTGAACCGATTTCAATAAAATTTAGCACACTTGACTACACTACTAATTGTACTCCTAGTGTAAAATTTCAACCAAATTGAGCTAAAACTCTGGCTTCTGGGGCCATATAAGTCTATATCGGGCGAAAGATATATATGGGAGCTATATCTAAATCTGAACCGATTTCAATCAAATTTGACACACCTTACTATAGTAAAGGGGGGTTAAAATTTCAAGGGCCGATGTTGATTTCGAATAAAACACAAACTATTTAGGAAATTATTGTAATTTTTTTTATTATGATATATTGGTATTACTCTATTATGTATGGAACAAAATATCGGCCAAATGGGCCGCGACCTCGGTGGCACACCTTCATCCGATGGTCCAAATTTTCGATGACGCTGAGACATAATGGAGGTTCTATGCCGTTAATGTGCCGAATTATTTCCTCCTTTAGCTCTTGAATTGTTGCTGGCACATCGACGTACACCTCTTCTTTCAAATAACCCCAAAGAAAAAAGTCCAACGGTGTCAAATCACATGATCTTGGCGGCCAATTGACATCGCCATTACGTGAGATAACACGGCCATTGAATTAGTTGCGCAAAAGAGCCATTGTTTCGTTAACTGTGTGGCAAGTGGCACCGTCCTTTTGAAACCACATATCGTCCACATCCATATCTACCAATTCAGGCCACAAAAAGTTCGTTATCATCTCACGATAGCGAACACCATTCACAGTAACTGCCTGACTGGCCTCATTTTGGAAAAAATACGGCCCGATGATGCCGCCAGCCCATAAACCGCACCAAACAGTCACTCTTTGTGAGTGCATTGGTTTTTCGACAATCACTCTTGGATTCTCATTCGCCCAAATGCGGCAATTCTGTTTATTGACGAATCCACAGAGGTGAAAATGTGCCTCATCACTGAAGATGATTTTCTTCGAAAATTGATCATCCACTGTTGCCATTTCTTGGAACCATTCTGCCCATTCACGACGCCAATGGTTCAAATTGAGTAAGTCGGAAAAAACTTGGCGTTTAGGTGTGGTTCACATTCAACATCGGCCATTACAATTTAACCACCCTTTACTTATTGTTCTCCTGGTACAAAATTTCAAATTTTGCACACTTGACTATACGACCAAGTGTTATATTTGTGCAAAATTTCAAGCAAATCAGAGTAAAACTCTGGCTGCTGGGTCCATATAAGTGCATATCGGGCGAAAGATATATATGGGAGCTATATCTAAATCTGAACCGATTTCTTCCAAAATCAATAGGATTCTATTCTGACCTAAAACAGGAACTTGTGACAAATTTGAAGGCGATTGGACTTAAACTGCGACCTAGACTTTGATCACAAAAATGTGTTCACAGACAGACGGACGGACAGATGGACATGGCTATATCGACTCAGGAGCTCACCCTGAGCATTTTTGCCAAAGACACCATGTGTCTATCTCGTCTCCTTCTGGGTGTTGCAAACATATGCACTAACTTATAATACCCTGTTCCACAGTGTGGCGCAGGGTATAAACAGTGAACCCACTAGGAAGAAAACTTTTGGTTAATTGTAGAAAATTTTGAATATATTGAGAAAATTTTAACTAAACAGTATTACAAACGCTAGCATCACGCCGATATCACAAAAATGAGTAAATATTTTTCGACAAATTCATGAAAATTTATTAGACATAAATAATTTTTTTCACTTGATAAAGAAAATTTTGTAGTTTGAAGGAAAAAATTGGAGTTAAAAATTGCAAGAATGTCTTTAGTGACATACGAAGTTCATGATGGACGCATTTGTAGTAAAATTTACAAATTTCAAGAAGTAATGAAATTAAATTGTGAAAAATACGAATTTAGTAAATCTTTATGCTTAATTTGTGTATAAGTTTTCTCCATTTTTTAGTTAATTTAACTATCGTATGTTACTCAAAAAATGATTAGAGTAAATGAAACTTTCTCCAAATATAATAATTCCATGAACTAAAATAAAGTTAAATTGGCTTTAGTGAAATAGAGAGTTCACTTTTTTTAGTGTTCCTTCTTTTCTTTCTAAATTTCTATAGCAAATTCACCTTTATTTTAGTTTATGACAATTAATTGATTTTGAATTTGTCAAATATGAGAATTTTTTTACATTTGAATTATTTTTTTACTTACTTTAATGACATAAAAAATAAGGAAAATTGTTTTTTATAAATGAAGTACATAATTTTACTAACTTTGATACGCACAAAATAATTCATATATTTTTTTAAATAAGTAATTTTTAATACGTTTCTGAAATTTTGTACATTTTATTTTGGAATTTGAAATTAAAAAAAAAAATATGTTTAATAAATTTTCTTCAAATTGATAAAAAGTATTACCTTGATTGTATTAGGTTCCATTTTTTTTAATTATCTAAAATAAATCTACATTTTCCTTCATGGTGGGTTCACTTTGTTTGGTGTTAATTCTAAAACAAATATATGTATCTACTGACCCAAAATTTTTTTATTTGCAATTATGTCATTTAAATTTAATTTTTATAATTCTTTTCTAAACTTAGTCAAAAAAAGTATGACTGTATATGCTCCAAAAAAATGTTACCACAAACATATTCTATCAACTAATCTAGACATGATAGTTTCATTATCAGTCTGTAACAAATTAGTTTAGATTATACGTTCTAATTGTTTTACTGGAAATAATGAGGTTCATGCATACAAAGTAATACAACATAGACATGAAGTGGATAATAGAATAGAACAAAAGAAAGATTACAAACGTACGAAATCAAAGAATATTTCATAATAAAGATTTTGTTTTTTTTTTACCACTGTGCACTTTTGTCTAGCAATAATTGTTGACCATGATTGTCTAGAAAATCACGTACTGTTAGACTTATTTGGTATTAGCATTGCTTTGTTTGTCATACGCATTACATGCGTAAAAGATGAAAAACCATTCGTCTACAATTCTTTATAGTTAAACATTTGAAACGAAATCTAATGGTCTACTTCAATAGGCTTTCTTGATATGTGTGTTTTTTTTGCCATTGACTGATATTGCCATTATTTTACGGAAAAGAGAGTTAATGTGCCTTGGTTTGTTTACCCTCATAATTGGCCTACTTTCTTTCGTCGATATTTATATGAATTGTTGTTTATATTCGTATTTTATATTTACTACCCAGCCATTGGTGGTTTGTGCCATTCAATTCAATACACCATCAACATGTGAGTATTTTTTCGTGAAGAAGAGCATCAACGGAATCAGCCGCGAATCATATCCCGCTTGGATAGTTAGACAGATTTATTATTAACAGAAAAAAAAAACGGAATTAGAAAAAAATAAATTAGAGTAGTTGTTTGAGGCAGTTTTACTCGGTAGCTGCTTTGGAATTATGTAAACCTTGATTTGGGAGACACAAAAGCAAGTCAAAACAAAAGACTTAAGACACAAACTTGTTTGACATTCTCAGAGAAAACCAGTAAAACTTTTGCTTTTAAATGAACAAGACCAATACACATACACTCGCACACACTGTCTCATGCAGATATGTGCAAATTATCATAAATACACATATGCGTACCTGTTTTTATGCAGTTTTGCAGATTCTTTGCAAACATTTGGCAATTTGACGAATATTATTTGCATATTTCAATCATAAAAAGTTTTTTTTTGCTTTTGACATAAAACAAACACAAATAATTGATCATAATTACCAATGGGTATAGATGTATAGGAATGTGGGCTTTTTGCAAAATGCGAATGCATTCATGCGCATATGTGTTAAATGGATAAAAACAAAAAACAAAAACAACAGCATTACTTATTTCCGCTTGAAAAGGTCTTTAGCGATATACAGAAAGAAAATTAAATTGTTGAATGAATTGAATACTAAATTTATTATTACACGTCTAGCATTAATTTATGGCACACGCATTGTATTTTACACAAAGGACTATTGAATTTGTAAAACCATTCATATCGCAATTCAATCGACTAATCGTTTTCCCCTTTTAGTAGTTAAGTTTCACAATATATTAGATATATTTTTAAAACCTGGCCAAAGGTGTATGGGTGTGGAAAGCAAAAGGTGTTAAGTTCACTCTTGGGGGTTTGAGCTATTTCTTTGTAAATATTTATAATTTTGTAGTACATACCCAGCAAAAAAAATTGGAAGTTGTTCCACAAACATTTCTTTTAAAGCCCATCCCAGAATCCCCCATCGAGTTTTTTCAAGTCCACAAACATTTCTTCTAAAGCGCATCGTGGGATCCCCCAATGATTTTTTTCCACTTCCGATGCAGTCCTTTTGGACAAGTGCACAGACATTTCTTCTAAAGCGCATTTTGGGATCCCCAATAATGTTTTTCTACTTCCGATCCAGTCCTTGTGGACAAGTATTATAAATAATGCAATCATGGTATTTTAAGTGCAAATTTTGGACAATTAAATTTTACAATAAAATAGAAAACTTATAAAACAATAAAAAAATAGAAAATTAATAAAAAAGTAAAAAAAAAAATAATAATAAAAAAATAAATTTCATCCCCGCTGGGATTTGAACCTGTGCCGTTTGACTTTTTCGCTTCCATGTAAATTCTTTTAAGAAGGTTTTGCAAATTACGAGAATTTTTAATTTTTTTTGTTGATTTTTAATGGAAAAAATATATTTATACGAAAATGCAAATTACAAGAATTTTTAATTTTTTTCTTGATTTTTTATGGAAAAAATATATTTACGAGTATACTAAAATATATGCCGAAAATAAAAAATGAAAACGATGCATAACATAAAAAAATAATTTTTTAGAAAAATATTTCATAAAAAAAGTTACCGCTGGTGAGATTTGAACCTGCGTTTCTTATTTTTTCGTTCATATTAATAAAGAACATTTCGAGAAGCAATTAGAATGTTATTCCTTGGTGTCGTATTACGATCATATCACAAACATTTGAATTGACCTTTCGACGCTTTATGTTCAATGGCGTTTGTGGCTGAGTGTGCTAAGGCGTTCTGTTATGGTGCCAGCAAACCCAGGTTCAACCCCTGGTTGGACCCATAATGTTTTTCAAATTGTAAAAATTAGATAATAAGAAAATAATAGTGGTGTAATAAAACAGATGGATGAAAAAAAAGGGAAATTGGTTGAAAAAAATTGTTTTTCGCTTTTTAAATTTCTTCATTCAAATTAACTTCCAGGGCACAACTTCTAAAGCAATGCAAAGGATCCAAAAAGGGAGTACTTCCGTCCTATGACAAGCCCGTGTAAAATTCATTGGAGATGATCCAAGTTTGTTCTACTTCCAGATCACAGATTGGGGAGCCAAACTACTTTTTTGGAAGCACGCAAAATTAGACATTGGATTTAGGAAAATTTGCTCAATATTAAGGAGAAATTTCATTAAAATAATTTTCTTAAAATAAAGAAATCTTAAAATTGTTTGTAATTAATAAATATATATGAATAGCTTAGTTAATAAATGAGAAAATGGGAATAAAAATTAGATAAATGAGAACCTTGATTTCACGTCGGTTAGCATTCCTGTTATACACAGAAAAAAAGTAAACTACATTATGGGAAAAATGAACTGTCTCTTGCGAAAATTGAACTAAATGGTATTCCAAATTTTGAGATTAATCAAATTAACGAAACTTTTCCGAAATTTTTTGAATTTTTAACTACCATTAACAAAATACATCTTCCTCGAAAAGCAAAAATGAACTAAAAATAAAGAAACAATATTAGAAGCCAAATCATTCCCATTTTTACCACGCTGTAGTTCATTCTTACTATTTCTGAGAAGTGTACGAAAAACTTCTTCTATTTTAGTTAGAATTGAACTTGTATGTCATGGAAATTGTACTACCCTTTAGTTCATAAAATTTTGTGAGATATACTTGGAATAAAGAAAAAATCGTTGGTCTGGGGAAAATTTCTTATAAAATTTTAAAAATAAATTAAAACAAAATAAAATGTTTGCAATAAATATAAGTTCATTTTAGCATCCATTTTAGAAACAAACTTTTTTGTAGTGATAGGTTTCATCCCAGTTTTGACCGAACATGAAAAAGTTTTTCACCAGTGGTGTAATGCTGGTGACATTTCTGAGTGCAATAAAGTTTCTCACCGTAATATGAAACGCCATTCGGACTCGCCTATAAACAGTAGGGCCCTTATCATTGAGTTACTATGGAAGCGGGCCGCACTCAGTGATAGGAAAAGAAATTCTGATTTCCCAAAAAATGTGCCTCCCTTAAATAGTCAATAGTTATACCGGGCGACTCAGAATCACCTTCTGACTCTATGTAGCCCTTGGTGTCCGTCTGTGGGTCCATGTATTTGTTGTTCGCAGGATTCTAGTGGCATTTTTTAATTTATTTTAATGAATTTTGTTACACGGTGTTTTGGCACAATAACGAACGCTATTGAATTTGAATCAAATTCAGATATAGCTCCCATATATAACTATCGCTCGATTTCGACAAATGGGGTCACATTTTACTTTACCAACAAATCGTCATCAAATTTGGCACAATGTACCACCATCCTTCAAGTGTGCAATATTTCATAGAAATCGTTTCAGATTTAGATATATCTCCCATATATATCGCTCGATTTTCCAAAATTTGGCCATAATAGTATAATTTATTAACCGATCTTACTCAAATTTAGCATAAGATAACCTTCACCGGATTAAACCAAAACTATAAAATACACAAATCGGTTCAGATTTATATATAGCTCCCATATATGTGTATTGACCGATTTTCTAAAAATTTGCCATAATAACTTATTTTTGACCATAATGCCCTCATTTAGTAACCGATTTTACTCAAATTTAATACAACGCAGCAAAAAAAGTTGATATTTGTTCTAAAGGCATAACTTTAAAAAAGACTTTCAAAAATGTCTTCACAGAACAACTTCTTTATTTTAACTACGCAGAAAGTTCTTTTAATTCAATTTTTTATATGTCGATTTTTTCATATTTTTAATGAGTAAATTTAATTTACAATATTGTTAGTAAGAAATAAAATGGTACATTCTTGATAAATTGCAAATTTTTGAAAACATTTGAGGTTAAACGTTTCAGACAAGCGTGAGAATTCATTAAAAAGTTATCAACATTATTTACTTGGTAAAATATCACAAAATTTTTTAAAAATTGTTTCTATAGAAATAAAGTTTTGACAAAATTTTTATAGAAAAAAAAATTTGGCAACATCTTTTAAAGAAATAAAATATTGACAAAATTTTTTATAGAATTGAAATTTGACAAAATTTTCTATAGAATTGAAATTAAAAAAAAAATTTTCTATAGAAATAAAAATTTGATAAAATTTTCTATAGAAATAAAATTTTGACAAAATCTTCTAAAGAAATAAAATTTTGACCAAATTTTCTATAGAAATAAAATGTTGACAAAATTTTTTATAGAAATAAAATTTTGACAACATTTTCTATAGAAATACAATTTTGACAAAATTTCTAAAAAAATAAAATTTTGACCAAATTTTCTAAAGAAATAAAATGTTGACAAAATTTTTTATAGAAATAAAATTTTGACAAAATGTTCTATAGAAATAAAATTTTGACAAAATTTTCTAGAGAAATAAAATTTTGACAAAATTTTCAAAGGAAATAAAATTTTGGCAAAATTTTCTATACAAATAAAATGTTGACAAAATTTTTTATGGATTGAAATTTTGACAAAATTTTCTATAGAAATACAATTTTGACAAAATTTTCTATAGAAATAAAATTTTGACAAAATTTTCTATAGAAATAAAATTTTGACAAAATTTTCTATAGAAATAAAATTTCGACAAAATTTTCTATAGAAATAAAATTTTGAGAAAATTTTCTATAGAAATAAAATTTTGAGAAAATTTTCTATAGAAATATAATTTTGTTGTTGTTTTTTATTGCAGCTTAAAACCATACATTGACTAAACTACAAGTGTAGCTTAACCAACAGAGGAATAGGAAAAGAGATATGTTTGTTTCGAATTTATTTCGGCATAAACCGGCTATCAATGTAAAACCGTTTTTCGGAGGGTTCAAGTGTGGTTTTTGTTGGGTTTAAAAAACTGCCTGAATTTATTCTGATAATTGGTTGATAGTTTTGCTGCAAGTAGAGGATGCTGATGAGGAATGTGGTAATTCCGAAACGTGCGTCCATCCAACCATCTTGCAGTCTATAGGGCTTTGCCCAAATAAATTTGACAAACATTCTTATCCTCTGTTGGTTAAGCTACACTTGTAGTTTAGTCAATGTATGGTTTTAAGCTGCAATAAAAAACAACAACAATGCTTAAAAAACAAAACCAACAATAACAAAACAAAACGAATGGAAATATAATTTTGACAAAATTTTCTATAGAAATAGAATTTAGGCAAAATTTTCTATAGAAATAAAATTTTGAAAAAATTTTCTATACAAATAAAATTTTGACAACATTTTCTATAGAAATACAATTTTGACAAAATTTCTAAAAAAATAAAATTTTGACCAAATTTTCTAAAGAAATAAAATGTTGACAAAATTTTTTCTAGAAATAAAATGTTGACACAATTTTCTAAAGAAATAAAATTTTGACAAAATTTTCAATCGGAATAAAATTTTGACCAAATTTTTTATAGTAATAAAATGTTGACAACATTTTCTATAGAAATACAATTTTGACAAAATTTCTAAAAAAATAAAATTTTGACCAAATTTTCTAAAGAAATAAAATGTTGACAAAATTTTTTATAGAAATAAAATTTTGACAAAATGTTCTATAGAAATAAAATGTTGACAAAATTTTCTACAGAAATAAAATTTTGACAAAATTTTCAAAGGAAATAAAATTTTGGCAAAATTTTCTATAGAAATAAAATGTTGACAAAATTTTTTATGAATTGAAATTTTGGCAAAATTTTCTATAGAAATACAATTTTGACAAAATTTTCTATAGAAATAAAATTTTGACAAAATTTTCTATAGAAATAAAATTTTGACAAAATTTTCTATAGAAATATAATTTTGACAAAATTTTCTATAAAAATAAAATTTTGACAAAATTTTGTATAGAAATAAAATTTTTACAAAATTTTCTATAGAAATATAATTTTGACAAAATTTTCAATAGAAATAAAATTTTGACAAAATTTTCTGTACAAATAAAATTTTGACAAGATTTTCTATAGAAATAAAATTTTTACAAAATTTCCTATAGGAATAAAATTTTACTAAATTTTTCTATAGAAATAAAATTTTGACAAAATTTTTTATGGAAACAAAATTTTGACAACATTTTTTAAAGAAATAAAATTTTGACAACATTTTTTATAGAATTGAAATTTTGTCAAAATTTTCTATAGAATTGAAATTTTGACAAAATTTCTAAAAAAATAAAATTTTGACCAAATTTTCTAAAGAAATAAAATGTTGACAAAATTTTTTATAGAAATAAAATTTTGACAAAATGTTCTATAGAAATAAAATGTTGACAAAATTTTCTATAGAAATAAAATTTTGACAAAATTTTCAAAGGAAATAAAATGTTGACAAAATTTTTTACGAATTGAAATTTTGGCAAAATTTTCTATAGAAATACAATTTTGACAAAATTTTCTATAGAAATAAAATTTTGACAAAATTTTCTATAGAAATATAATTTTGACAAAATTTTTTATAAAAATAAAATTTTGACAAAATTTTCTATAGAAATAAAATTTTGACAAAATTTTCTATAGAAATATAATTTTGACAAAATTTTCTATAAAAATAAAGTTTTGATAAAGATTTCTATAGAAATAAAATTTTGACAATATTTTCTGTACAAATAAAATTTTGACAAGATTTTCTATAGAAATAAAATTTTGACAACATTTTCTATAGGAATAAAATTTTGATAAAATTTTCTATAGAAATAAAATTTTGACAAAATTTTTATAGAAATAAAATTTTGACAACATTTTTTAAAGAAATAAAATTTTGACAAAATTTTTTATAGAATTGAAATTTTGACAAAATTTTCTATAGAATTGCAATTTTGACAAAATTTTCTATAGAATTGAAATTTTGACAAAATTTTCTATAGAAATAAAATTTTCTATAGAAATACAATTTTGACAAAATTTTCTGTCGAAATAAAATTTTGACAAAAATTTTTATAGAAATAAAATTTTGACATGATATAGCTCTTATATAAATAAATTTCACAAATTTGGCCTCACTAACTGAGCGATTTCCTCTTTTTTAATAATGGACTCAATATTAGTGGATACTAACTCTGTAAGTGTAAAATCAAGTATAGCTGCTAATATCAGGCATTTCTGTTTAGACTGAAATAAAGCTCCCATTAGGTCCCATAAAAATTTACCTATTAACTTTCTTAAATATAAAAATACGGTTTATCTCCCAAACTTATTTCAATAATACTCTACAAATGCTTAAGTTTACTAATTCTGTAGGAGCGGTTTAGGGTATGATATAGTCAGCCCCGCCCGACCTTCTACTTCACTAACTTGTTTTGATTGAGGCTACAAAAAATTATGTTTTATTGAAATCTGCTGAGCTCACTTTCAATGAATACATTTATACGAGTTAGTAAGAATTACTGATAATGTAGGTTTATTGAATCAACCACACATTAAAAAATAATTAACAGACAAAAAATGTTTTTTTAGTTCAACCGTGTTAGAACCAAATTCCAGCACAAGTAAAATTGACATTGTAACAAAAAAAAACATTCATCATAAACCTAGTAAATGTATAACTGAAAGGAAACAAGATTTTCTAAAGTGAAAGATATTCAAATTTTTGTTTTTGTAGCCCCAAAATACATCTAAGTTTCATTCTTCCCAACAACTGTCACTTTTTCGCAATAAATTTCATTCAGTTCCTCATACAAATGGTAAAACACACAATAGGAAGACATCAGACGACAATCAAAGTCAACTGTGTCCAGACAAACTGAAACGCTGATGTCGTGTGGCATAAAGAAAACTTTTGCTAAATTGTTTTCCAAGCTCAAACAGATGTTAGCCCAAATGGTGGCTTTCTCTTCTGCCAAACAGACATCCCCATCCATCCATTCATTCATCTAAACAGCAACTTAGGCATCATCTTTGGAGAGAAAAAAAAACGAACTAAATGAAAATGGTAAGAAAATTTTTTCAACATCTCTGACAAAGATGGAGAAGAAGATTGATGTTTTTCTCTTGCTATTCTCCTTGCCTATTTTGGCCACATAAAGTATGACGACTCTGACGAAACCAACCAGTTACCCTGTCAAATTGCAAACATTCATGTTTTTGCACCAAACATTGAAGGTGTGTTTTATGATCATCTTTGAAAAATACCTAGTGAAAATTACACACTTGAATCGCATCACATCACATCACATCTATGATATGTGGGTTTTCATCGCTTATAGTGTCGTTCTGTACTGCGCCCATTCACTCTATGACTGGTACTATTCCCAGAGATTGGCTGAATGTTTCTAAGTGTGCGTTGGAATGTATTAATCATATTCTTGCATAATTAGTACTAACACTGGTACTTGTTGAAGTTGCTGGTTATGTTGACGTTTAGCCAAAATCTAGTCGAACAAGATTCGGCAACAGTGGATAACATTCCCAGTAAGAGAATTTTTCAACTACACATTTGAAAGATCTTGAGAAAAATATTAAATTCAATATTTAAATATTAAATAAAATATTTTCAAGAGATATTCACTTAAAAACAAAGAGTATTCAATTTATATATTACAACCTCAAAATTAAGGACAAATTCCTTAGATATGATACATTTTTATACCCAACACAATAGAATGGTGATGGGCGATTTCCGACCATATAAAGTATATATATTCTTGATCAGGAAGAAATTGTAAGACGGTATAAGCATGTCCGTCTGTCTGTCTGTTCCAATCACGCTACAGCTATCAATAAAGGGTGATACGGTCAAAATTTGGTCAAGGGAAAACGCGTGTAAATCGGTGAAATCGTTTATTTAAAAAAACTAATTAAATTTCTTTTTCAAGTTCAATTAGTATAAAATTCACGAAAAATATTCAGTTAGGCTTTCGCTTTTCCAAATCCGAATTGCCGGGCCTCACGTTTGACACCTGCCATCAGATTTTGTACAGCCACCTTGTCCACCTTCTTCGCCGCAGAAAGCCAGTTTGCCTTGAACTGCTGCTCGTCCTTAGCAGTTTTTTTTGGTCTTCTTTAGGTTTCGCTTGACAATAGCCCAGTATTTCTCAATTGGGCGGAGCTCTGGCGTGTTGGGAGGGTTCTTGTCCTTGGGAACCACCTGCCTTTTTACCGTAATGGCAAAATGCCAAATCCGGCCAAAACAGTACGGAACAACCGTATTTCTTCAGGAAAGGCAGCAGACGTTTATTCAAACACTCTTTCACGTAAATTTCTTGGTTGACAGTCCCGGAAGCTATGAAAATGCTGCTTTTCAAGCCACAGGTACAGATGGCTTGCCAAACCAGATATTTCTTTGCGAACTTTGACAGTTTTATGTGCTTGAAAATATCTGCTACCTTTCCCCCTCCTTTTGCCGTATAAAACTCCTGTCCCGGAAGCTGCTTGTAGTTGGCTTTGATGTAGGTTTCGTGGTCCATTACCACGCAGTCAAACTTCGTCAGCATCGTCGTGTACAGCCTCCGGGATCGCGCTTTGGCCGTCGTATTTTGTTTATCATCGCGATTTGGAGTCACTACCTTCTTGTAAGTCGATAGTCCGGCTCGTTTTTTGGCTCGATGCACGGTTGTAGACGATACACCCAGCTTATTTGCGGCATCTCGGAGAGAGAGGTTAGGGTTTCGCTTGAAACTACCGGCAACTCTCTTTGTCGTCTCAGCGGCTTCCGGTTTTCGATTTCCCCCCCTATCCAGACTTTCTGGCTGTCGACAAACGTTCCCCAAACACTTTAATTACATTTGTAACGGTTGATTTGGCAACTTTTAGCGATTTTGCCAGCTTTGCGTGCGAGTAGCTCGGATTTTCGCGATGCGCGAGCAAAATTTTGATACGCTGCTCTTCTTGCTTGGACGGCATTTTGAAAACTGAAGATTGAATTCCAAAATCAAAATAAGAGCAACATTCTACACACACACGCCTTCAAAATGAGGAGTGTTCAGGTTTTTTAAATGCAAAATTGAAAGAAATACGTCAAGTTTATATTGACCAAATTTTTACCTATCACCCTTTATGAACGTCAATAAGTAGTCCAAAATACCTCAAAATATTTTTCCGACTTCGCCAGATATCGCGAAAGTTCATATTTCCTTCGGCATGGATTTCTGTTATAAACATCTCTGGTCAGTATTTTAATAAATTAAAAGAAACCGATTTTGATTCACTGGTCTAATCACGGACTGGACGATGCTAGGGATAAATACCTGTTGAAATGTAGCAACGCATCCGTCTTATCATGCAAAGGAATTTAATAATTAAACATATAGTATTAGAAATTGGGGTGTACCCAATCCGGTTTGGATCATATAATGTAATCTGGACCTACCTGGTGTGTCCAACTTTTAAGGTTGTTTTTGTAGAATCAGCTGCTGTTTCAATTTGTGATGTTATTCTGACATATAATATAAACTGACTTCCCTGCATATTTGACTCACTGACCATTGAGGAAGTGTATTTATCATCCTATCTGTTACATACCGAATTCTCCAGATAATTTGGTGCATGCTTAGATGATTAAGGAATTACCGCAGCTGAAAATTTTGCCGTTTTAATTTGAAGTCAAAAAAAAAATAAGTCTCCTTTAGATATGAAATTAATATTTTAAAAGAAATGACATTTGTAAAATAATTCAAATGGCATTCGGTTGTGAAAACCGTCCGTAAGTGGTGATAACTAAGTGACAGTTACGACAATTAATTACGGCAGGTCATGTCATCCGAATTCAAGCATAATTTTTCAAACTAGAGATATTCAGTTACTACAACTGTCTGTCGTCTATCACAAACGTGAATCCATTGAAATAGTAGAAACATTATAGTAAAGACCAACGTATGATTGCAAATATAGTACATAGATTGGGTTAATTGATATTTAATTATAAATGCAGAATTTTCATTACTTCAACCGATTTCCAACCAACCTCTTCTCTATGTGTAGATATGATACATTTTTATACCCAACACAATAGAATGGTGATGGGGACATAAGAAGTTTGTCATTCCGTTTGTAAACCATCGATTTCCGACCATATAAAGTATATATACTCTTGATCAGGGAGAAATAGTAAGACGATATAAGCATGTCCGTCTGTTCCAATCACGCTACAGCTATCAATAATGGCGCTATAGTCCTGCAATTTGGCACAGATTCGTTTTTTGTTTGCAGGCAGGTCAAGTTCGAAGATGGGCTATATCGGTCCAGGTTTTGATATAGCCCCCATATAAACCGACACCCCTATTTGGAGTCTTGGACTTACAGAAACCGTATTTTCTATCCAATATGCCTGAAATTGGAAAGCTAGAGGTATGTGTGCCGAAAATGGTGAGTATCGGTTCATATTTTGGTATAGCCCCCATATAGACCGATCTCCCGATTTGACTTCTTGGGCGTCAAGAAACTGTATTTTTTTATTTTCTATGCCTACAATTTAAAATCTAGAGGTATTTTAGGACCAGAAATAGGTGTGTCGAAAATGGAGTGTATCGGTCAATGTTTTGCTATAGGCCCCATATAGATCGTACTCCCGATTTTACTTCTTAGGTTTCTAGAAACCGTACACACAATTTTTTTTCTGATTCAATCACGAAATTAATTGATACAAGTAATTGTTTAATTGAAATGTCTTCAATCACAGAAATGATAGTATCAATTAAAAAAATCAATTGAATCTTAATTAAAAAATTAATTGATCCAATAAAAAAAACAAGTGAGTAAAGTAGAAAGTCGGACGGGCCGACTATATCATACCCTAAACCCCCCTACTGAATTAGTAAACATAAGCATTTGTGGGGTATCATTGGTATAGGTTTTGAAGAACATAAAGGGGGGTACATGTTTATGGGTGTCTTGTCACAATCTGAGCAGAAATGTCTAATATTACGAGCTATGGTTTATTTTGCACGAAAAGAGTTAGTATGCCTCTAATATTGAGTCCATTATTAAAAAAGAGGAAATCGGTCAATTAGTTGTGGGTAATAAATCCAAATTTCTGCAAATAGGGCAATAGATTTATGTAAGAGCTACATGAAAGTCTAAATACGATCAGCTAGTACATCAAAATTTGAATAACATAGGTTAATAAATAAGAGTATTATGGCCAAATATGACAAAATCGAGCGATGCATATATATGGGACCTATATCTAAATCTGAACCTATTTGTATAATATTTTGCAGGTATGATTGATACCACAGAAGGTCACATTGTGTAAAATTTGAGTACGATCATTTAAAATAAGGTTATTAGGGGCAAATTTTTCAAAATCGGGCGATAAATATGTATGGGAGCTATATCTAAATTTGAACCGATTTCGATGAAATTTCGCACATACAGTTAGAGCTATAGAAGGTTACATTTAGCCAACTTTGAGTACGATCGGTTGATAAATAAGGGTTTTACGGCCAAATTTGGCAAAATCGGGCGATACATATATATGGGAGCTATATCTAAATCTGAACCGATTTCGATGAAATTTCGCACATACAGTTAGAGCTATAGAAGGTTACATTTAGCCAACTTTGAGTACTATCGGTTGATAAATAAGGGTTTTACGGCCAAATTTGACCAAATCGGGCGATACATATATATGGGAGCTATATCTAAATCTGAACCGATTTCGATGAAATTGCGCACATACAGTTAGAGGTATAGAAGATTATATTTAGCCAACTTTGAGCACAATCGGTTGATAAATAAGGGTCTTACGGCCAAATTTGGTAAAATCGCGCGATACATATATATGGGAGCTATATCTAAATCTGAACCGATTTCGATTATTTTTGGAACATATTGTCAGTACCATAAAAGATTAGAGTAAGCCAAGTTTTAGTAAGATCGCTTAATAAATAAGGTTTTTATGGACAAATTTGGGAAAATCGGGCGATACATATATATGGGAGCTATATCTAAATCTGAACCGATTTAGATGAAATTTTGCAGGCTTAAAGAACGATGAAAAAGATTACCTTTTGCCAAATTTGGTGACGATCCGTTTGAAAACAAACGCAACGTGACCCCATTTGTCGAAATCGGGCGATACATATATATGGGAGCTATATCTAAATTTGATCCGATTTCTTCCAAATTCAATAGCGTTCGTCCTTGTTCCCAAAAAACTCCCTGTTCCAAATTTCATCAAAATCGGTTAATAATTGCGACCGGAATCCTGTGAACAACAAATACATGGACAGACGGACGGACGGACACCAAGCGCTAGATCGACTCAGTAGGTGATTCTGAGTCGATCGGTATATATTTTATGGGGTCTAAAATCAATATTTCTGGTAGGCACATTTTTTGGCCGATCAAACTTATTATACCCTGACCACTATGTGGTTTCGGGTATAATAATTGATACTATTAAATTTTGGTATTGATTTTTGTTTCAATAAAAAAATTTGTTTGAACCAATTAAATTTGTAATTGAATATTTTTCAAAACTCAATTAATTATTTAATTGGAAAATTTTTCGTTTAATTTTTTTATCGTGTATTTTCAATTCGACTTGTCTGAAATTTTAAATCTAGAGGTTTTTTAGGACCATAAATAGGTTTTCAGAAAATGCATATTTTGGTACAGCCTCCATATAGACCGATCTTCCGATTTTATTTCTTAAGCTTCTAGAAACCGTAGCTTTTATCCAATTTGCATGAAATTTTAAATCTAGAGGTTGTTTAGAGAAGCCACATCTTTGCCGCGGAATCAATAACAAAATCCTCAAAGAAATTTCGAAATCCTTGAATTCAAGTAAACTTGTTTAAATGTAGTACACTTGTTGCTCCCAATCAAAATCGCAATCAATCACTCAAGCCATAAAGAAATGACAAAATCTTTTTTGAGTGTATATTCTGGTTAATAGTATATATATTTTTTGTTTAGTAGATTGGTATAATTCTTGATGTTTTGGCTGATCAAATCTCTATCTGTATAGAAATAAAATCTGCGAAACGTTTATATAAAAAAATTGATAATTTTTTCTGTAGAAATAACAAAACAAAATTTTCTATAGAAATAAAATTTTGACAAAATTTTCTATAGAAATAAAATGTTGACAAAATTTTCTATTGAAATAAAATTTTGACAAAGTTTTCTATAGAAATAAAATATTGACAAAATTTTCTATAGAAATAAAATTTTGAAAAAATTCTCTATAGAAATAAAATTTTGACAAAATTTTCTGTAGAAATAAATTTTTGACAAAATTTTCTATAAAAATAAAATTTTTACAAAATTTTCTACAGAAATAAAATTTTGACAAAATTTTCTATAGAAATAAAATATTGACAAAATTTTCTATAAAAATAAAATTTTAAGAAAATTTTCTATAGAAATAAAAATTTTTAATAGAAATAAAATTTTGACAAAATTTTCTATAAAAATAAAATTTTTACAAAATTTTCTACAGAAATAAATTTTTGACAAAATTTTCCATAAAAATAAAATTTTTACAAAATTTTCTACAGAAATAAAATTTTGACAAAATTTTCTATAAAAATAAAATTTTGACAAAATTTTCTATAAAAATACAATTTTGACAAAATTTTCTATAAATAACATTTTGACAAAATTTTCTATAGAAATAAAATTTTGACAAAATTTTCTATAGAAATAAAATTTTGAGAAAATTATCTATAGAAATAAAATTTTGAGAAAATTTTCTATAGAAATAAAATTTTTACCAAAATTTCTATAGAAATAAAATTTTGACAAAATTTTCTATAGAAATAAAATTTTAACAAAATTTTCTATAGAAATAACATTTTTACCAAATTTTCTATAGAAATAAAATTTTTACCAAATTTTCTATAGAAATAAAATTTTTACCAAATTTTCTATAGAAATAAAATTTTTACCAAATTTTCTATAGAAATAAAATTTTGACAAAATATTCTATAGAAATAAAATTTTGACAAAATATTGTATAAAAATAAAATTATGACAAAATTTTCTATAAAAATAAAATTTTAACAAAATTTTCTATAGAAATAAAAATTTTTAATAGAAATAAAATTTTTACAAAATTTTCTATAGAAATAAAATGTTGACAAAATTTTCTATAGAAATAAAATTTTTTGATAGAAATAAAATTTTTTAATAGAAATAAAATTTTGACAAAATTTTCTATAAAAATAAAATTTTAACAAAATTTTCTATAGAAATAAAATTTTGAGAAAATTTTCTATAGAAATAAAATTTTGAGAAAATTTTCTATAGAAATAAAATTTTGACAAAATTTTCTATACAAATAAAATTTTGACAAAATATTGTATAAAAATAAAATTTTGACAAAATTTTCTATAAAAATAAAATTTTAACAAAATTTTCTATAGAAATAAAATTTTTTAATAGAAATAAAATTTTTACAAAATTTTCTATAGAAATAAAATGTTGACAAAATTTTCTATAGAAATAAAATTTTTTGATAGAAATAAAATTTTTTAATAGAAATAAAATTTTGACAAAATTTTCTATAAAAATAAAATTTTAACAAAATTTTCTATAGAAATAAAATTTTGAAAAAATTTTCTATAAAAATAAAATTTTGACAAAATATCGTATAAAAATAAAATTTTGACAAAATTTTCTATAAAAATAAAATTTTAACAAAATTTTCTATAGAAATAAAAATTTTTAATAGAAATAAAATTTTTTAATAGAAATAAAATTTTGAGAAAATTTTCTATAGAAATAAAATTTTGACAAAATTTTTCTATAGAAATAAAATTTTGACAAAATTTTCTATAGAAATAAAATTTTGACAAAATTTTCTATAGAAATAAAATTTTGACAAAATTTTCTATAGAAATAATATTTTTACCAAATTTTCTACAGAAATAAAATTTTTACCAAATTTTCTATAGAAATAAAATTTTGACAAAATATTCTTTAGAAATAAAATTTTCACAAAATTTTCTATAAAAATAAAATTTTGACAAAATATTGTATAAAAATAAAATTTTGACAAAATTTTCTATAAAAATAAAATTTTAACAAAATTTTCTATAGAAATAAAATTTTTTAATAGAAATAAAATTTTTACAAAATTTTCTATAGAAATAAAATGTTGACAAAATTTTCTATAGAAATAAAATTTTTTGATAGAAATAAAATTTTTTAATAGAAATAAAATTTTGACAAAATTTTGTATAAAAATAAAATTTTAACAAAATTTTCTATAGAAATAAAATTTTGAAAAAATTTTCTATAAAAATAAAATTTTGACAAAATATCGTATAAAAATAAAATTTTGACAAAATTTTCTATAAAAATAAAATTTTAACAAAATTTTCTATAGAAATAAAAATTTTTAATAGAAATAAAATTTTTTAATAGAAATAAAATTTTGAGAAAATTTTCTATAGACATAAAATTTTGACAAAATTTTTCTATAGAAATAAAATTTTGACAAAATTTTCTATAGAAATAAAATTTTGACAAAATTTTCTATAGAAATAAAATTTTGACAAAATTTTCTATAGAAATAATATTTTTACCAAATTTTCTACAGAAATAAAATTTTTACCAAATTTTCTATAGAAATAAAATTTTGACAAAATATTCTTTAGAAATAAAATTTTCATAAAATTTTCTATAAAAATAAAATTTTGACAAAATATTGTATAAAAATAAAATTTTGACAAAATTTTCTATAAAAATAAAATTTTAACAAAATTTTCTATAGAAATAAAATTTTTTAATAGAAATAAAATTTTTACAAAATTTTCTATAGAAATAAAATGTTGACAAAATTTTCTATAGAAATAAAATTTTTTGATAGAAATAAAATTTTTTAATAGAAATAAAATTTTGACAAAATTTTCTATAAAAATAAAATTTTAACAAAATTTTCTATAGAAATAAAATTTTGAGAAAATTTTCTATAGAAATAAAATTTTGAGAAAATTTTCTATAGAAATAAAATTTTGACAAAATTTTCTATAGAAATAAAATTTTGACAAATTTTTCTATGGAAATAAAATTTTGACAAATTTTTCTATAGAAATAAAATTTTGACCAAATTTTCTATAAAAATAAAATTTTGACCAAATTTTCTATAGAAATACAATGTTGACCAAAATTTCTATAGAAATAAAATTTTGACAAAATTTTCTATAGAAATAAAATGTTGACAAAATTTTCTATAGAAATAAAATTTTGACAAAATTTTCTATAGAAATAAAATTTTGACAAAATTTTCTATAGAAATAAAATTTTGACAAAATTTTCTATAGAAATAAAATTTTGACAAAATTTTCTATAGAAATAAAATTTTGACAAAATTTTCTATAGAAATAAATTTTTGACAAAATTTTCTATAGAAATAAAATTTTGACAAAATTTTCTATAGAAATATTTGTTTGGTAAGATTTTCTTCAAATTTTGGTAGATTTTGTTTGCACTAGTGGTAACCGTGGTTACCACACATTGTTAAAGATTAAGCCTTGCCGGGAGCCACAGTGGTACAATGGTTAGCATGCCCGCCTTGCATACACAAGGTCGTGGGTTCGATTCCTGCTTCGACCGAACACCAAAAAGTTTTTCAGTGGTGGATTATCCCACCTCAGTAATGCAGGTGACATTTCTGGGGGTTTCAAAGCTTCTCTAAGTGGTTTCACTGTAATATGGAACGCCTTTCGGACTCGGCTATAAAAAGGAGGTCCATTGTCATTGAGCTTAACATGGAATCGGGCAGCACTCAGTGATAAGAGAGAAGTTCACCACTGTGGTATCACAATGGGCTGAATAGTCTTAGTGAGCCTGATATATCGGGCTGCCACCTAACCTAACGTAACCTAAGCCTTGCCGGCTTCTAAATTCCTCCTCTAGAGCAACCAAAATGTAACAATTATTAAAAATTGTATTGAGTGAAAAAGTCCCTACATTGTGTCTCTACGTCCCCACAAGAAGCTAAACACTAGAAAAAAATAACTTGTTGGGAATTTCCCCTACTGCTGGCAGCATTGTCAGCTGGTCAAATTTTCATAGAGGTTTAGTGTAAAAAATGTTTTTAAATTTTTTGGCTCGTAATCAATACCAAAATCATGGGGTGGACAAACAAAATCTTTGGAACCAGATTTTTTCAGTGCACCATCAAATTTATGAATAGATTTCAATTTCTTCCACTGTGAGCCAGCAACAGCAACAGGTTGAAATGCTTGCAATTTCAAAATAACCAAAACTAACAGATCAGCTTTTAGGTCCCCCTACTCAAATGTTAAATTGGTTTTCAAAGGAATTTTTTCTCGGGCAGTTTTGTTTCAACTAATCATTCAGCATCTTAAATGTATAAAAGAAGTATTTCTTGAAAATTAGGTACACATTATATTCGTAATACAAGCAAAAAAAAACTCTTGAAAAAAATTACAATAAAATTACACAGTACGGAAAATTCCCAATATTGTCTATTTATATACAACCATGAAGGAATGTTTGCATTTCAATGGAATAAAAATTTCTATTTTGCCAAAGAAAAATATAAACAGAAATATAGCTCTCGCACCATACCATAGCCGTCTTGTTAGCTAAGAAATACTCTTTAATAAATTATTGTACACCATCATTTTGGTCTTTGTTAAGAGCTAGACTACGTGAACCTATCTGCAGTGTAACCTGTTCTTCTGTCAAGTTGGCATTAAGCCAAAGACAATGATGGTAGTTGACTTGAACAAAAATTTATTTCATTCAGCAATTGGTACCAATTCCATTAGCAAAACAACAGAAACAAGGCGACAATCATGCCAGCTGATGGACGGACAAACCGATGGACTGTAGACTTATTACGACTGTTAATGGTTGTGAACAGTTTTATGCATTTTACTGCAAAAAAAACAACAAAAAAATCTAGCTTTTAAAAAATGCGAGAAGAAATACTAAACAAGATTTAAACTAACAATAAGGTGTAATACTCTATTCATAGTTCAATGGTTTTTTTTTAATCATACAGTTATGATTGAAATAATAGCAATTTAATTTTATTTGTTGCAAGCGAAAGTTGATAGTTTATGTTGTTCTGTGCCAGTTATATTTAACTCATTTTACCATTAATGCTGATCAATAGATCTGTATTCGTGTAAATGGAGTTCATTTTATTGCTTTGTGGAACCAACTTGTTTGTTTAGCTAGTGAATTTAAGTTCTACACTGAAAAAATATTGTCGTGAAGCCAAAGATTTCATCTCCTTAAAATATGAATGCAAATTTTGCTAAACGTAGAAGACGAATTTATCTGATATAAAGTTTTTTCCTTGTCCAAAAGTCGATAAACTTTCCAATGAAATCGTTTTGTCCTTTAAGCACTCCATAATTAATTCTTACTTACACACACACACGCACATATACGGTCAGACTAGTCAAATATTTGACAAAAACTGGCAAATATTTTTTTGGCGTAGTGTGACCATCAAATATTTACTAGAGACAAACAACAAAACAGCTGATTTTGGGCAAACAAAAGTGTGACCACTGCTAGACAAATATTTTCTTCACATTGTTCCTCACATTTTATTTGATCATGCAAGAGCAAACAGGATGAAATAACATCTGGTTTCTCAGTGGTGTCAACTATTTGCAATTACGTTTACCATAGCGGAGAAACAGCGCTTATTTTTTCGTTGCTTGAAGGAATAAAATAAAATTAAATTATCTAATTAAGTGCAAACCTGCTACAATATATTTCAATAAAATAAGAGTAAGCAAGGTCTTAAATTTTTAAAACATAACAATATCAAACATTTACGGCATTAAAATATTTCTGTGTGTAAAATATTTTGTAAACGTGATATTTTGTAAATTTCAGCATGCAAAGCCTACTTACGAGGGCAGTTCGGAAACTTCTAAGCCTAGCACAAAAAGTGCTGTATAAACAGCAAAAAGTTAAGTGTTTTGGAAACTTCCATCTCTGTTATGAACACATGTTAAATTTTGTTTCGATCTGGCAACTCCTTTATATAGAAATAGGTGTCCAAAAAAGACGCATTTGTACTCACGCACACTCACGCACGAAAACGTCGTGACTCACGAAAAATACCGTGACTCACGAAAAATATCGTGACTCACGAATAATTTTATGATTAATTTACCTTACCGAAGTGTCTGAAAACATGAGCATTATTAAAATCGAGGGTGTTATTAAACTCTTAACATCCCAGGTGTCACTAAAATTATAATTGAATTTAACTCTTAAGCGTTTTATTTTGGTGAGCACTCACGAAGATATTATTTTCGTGACTCACGCTCACGCACGACATTTTGGTTTGTTAATCACGTTCACGCACACTCACGCTGTTGTCATGAGCGTGACTCACGACTCACGCACAAATCACGAAAATTTTCGTGAGTCACGACAAATTCGTTTCACGTGCACACCTCTACTTCATATACAACAGTAAAAAATTGGGTTGCTGAATTTAAACGTGGTCGTACAAGCATTGAAGATGAACCACGTAGTGGACGTTCAAAAACAGCAACAAAAACAGAAATTGTAGCCAAAGTGCATGATATTGTATTAAGTGATCGACGAATAAAAGTGCGTGAAATTCAGGGTTGCCATTTTGGTCCGATCAAAATTGTTCCAAAGAATTATTAAATTTTATGTTTGGTCCGATGGTCGGACCAAATGAAATTTGGTTGATTTTGGCCCATTTTCATCAAATCGGTAATTTTTCAAAATTTTTAAAATTTTGACAAAATTTTCTGTAGAAATAAAATATTGACAAAAATTTCTATAGAAATAAAATTTTGCCAAAATTTTGTATAGAAATAAATTTTAAAAAAATTTTGTATAGCTACAAAATTATGCAAAAATGTTAAATAAAAACAAATTTTTGCGATAACTTTATATAGAAATAAAAGTTTGACAAAATTTTCTATATAAAAAAAATAATGGCAAAATTTTCTATAGAAATGGACAAAAATTGACAAAATTTCTTAAAGAAAATAAATTTTGACAAAATCGTCTATAGAAATAAAATTTTAACAAAATTTTCTATAGAAATAAAATTTTGACAAAATTTTCTATACAAATAAAATTTTGACAAAATTTTCTTTGGAAATAAAATTTTGGCAAAATTGTCTATAGTCTTTACTTTAAAATAACATCAAGAAATAAATGGGAAAATAGAGTTTGGTGTCGTTTTCGAATGTCCTTCTAGGTGGACATCGGTAGTGAAAGGGTTAATTGTGTTAAAAAATTTACTTGAATTAATTAAAAAATAATTGAAAGAAATTTTGGTGATTGAAGCAATTTCAATCAAAAAATCCACTGGTATTAATTGCATGATTGAATCAGAAAAAAATCTGTGTAGGTCAGGTGGAAACTTTCAATAGATTTCCTAATTAAATTAATTTTTTTAAGTGGGTTACAAATTAAATTGTATCAGTTAATTTTTAGTGGATTATTTTTTTCAATTCCAATTAACTTTTTTATTTATAAATATTTTCATGATCATTCAAAGTATTT
Organism: Haematobia irritans; assembly: GCF_050003625.1. Taxonomy (NCBI): domain Eukaryota; kingdom Metazoa; phylum Arthropoda; class Insecta; order Diptera; family Muscidae; genus Haematobia; species Haematobia irritans. The sequence continues at coordinate 197,631,177 of NC_134399.1, read as the reverse complement.
GTTAGGAAGCCGTATCTCTATACAGATTTGTCAAAAACAATTATTTAGCACTCTATATAAATTGAAATAATTAAAAAAAAATGAAATTAACAAAAATAAACAATTACTAAATAAAACATAATAGACCCCCATCCGTTTTGTAATCATAAATTAGCTAACATTTTCCAGATATATGGATATCACTGTAATTCTTTAATTTACCATGAAGTTATCAATTAATTAAACATCTAACCCCCAGAAAAAAAAAAACATTTAATAATAATTCATTATACGTATAAAACCTCAAATTTTGTGGTTTCCATAGATTTTTTTGTGGTGCTGCAATCTTTATCACAGCTGCAATTGAAAGCAAATACCAAAGATTTCCATTTCATTGCAGCATCGGCATTTATTGAACAGATAAACTTGTTTTGACTGCATTTTTTTTTTTTTTCAATGTTTATTTGAATGGCGTTTGAAGGGTCGCAATAGTAACGTCCATGATCCATACGCTTACAAAGAAATAAGATTTCCATCACATTTCCATTGAAATGTGCAACTATTGGTGATTTCTTCATTCGATTTGAAAATGTGATTTAATCGATGGTCATTTAATGAAACTTGGGAATCACTAAAAATACCAAATCATACACCAGAAACAAAAAGACCTCAAAATAATGATGATGGAAAATAAAAATAAATATTCCTGATGCTACACTACTATGCTGTTGCGTTCATTTGAAGATAAAATTTCTCCGACAAAAAAAATATGATCATCATCGGTCGTCATTGTGGTGCTTGCTTGATGTTTTTTTGTTTGTTTACTTTGCCATTATTAAACGTCAACGCTAGGATGATTGTTTCTTAAGCAGCAACAAACACGGACCCAGATGTGCGCAGCCGCATACTCATCGCAGCTGGAAACTCAATGCAAGAAAGCCAACAAAGCGCGTGCGCTCGCTCTTCTTTTCTGTCAGAAGTGAAAGTGAAATTTTGGTTAAGGTGGCAGAGGCAAACTGAGCACCAACACGACCACATTGTGGCAGCAATACTACTGCCCGCAGTGGAGTTGTTGTAAAGCTAAGCGTTTTTATTTAGAAAGCAATCAAAAATTTTGTTTTTATGCAAATTTTTCATAAAAAAAGTTAAGATAAAAATGCCGAGATGACTGAAAGAAAATCACCCTAAGGCATTGTCAACTTAGCAGGCAATGACAGTATTTATTTTTCTTTTGTTTTTTTAAATTCAAAATTTTTGTTTCATTTCTAATCAGACAAATGATAGAAATTTATTGTCGCTACCTTAGAGTGGAAAGAATTTATTTATGCCGATCAGTTTTAAGAAAAATATTGACAATATATGAACAAAATTAAGGGTCTTACTTTGCACTGAAAAAAATATTGACTTAATATGAAAGACCAAAATTTACACAATATTAGGTTAGGTTAGGTTTGGTGGCAGCCCGATGTATCAGGCTCACTTAGACTATTCAGTCCATTGTGATACCACATTGGTGAACTTCTCTCTTATCACTGAGTGCTGCCCGATTCCATGTTAAGCTCAATGACAAGGGACCTCCTTTTTATAGCCGAGTCCGAACGGCGTCTCACATTACAGTGAAACCACTTAGAGAAGCTTTGAAACCCTCAGAAATGTCACCAGCATTACTGAGGTGGGATAATCCACCGCTGAAAAACTTTTTGGTGTTCGGTCGAAGCAGGAATCGAACCCACGACCTTGTGTATGCAAGGCGGGCATGCTAACCATTGCACCACGGTGGCTCCCACAATATTAAGGACAAAATGGTATAAATTTTAATTAAATGAAAGTTCGTAATCTTTAAAAATAAATTTTAAGGCACCCTTAAAACATAAGGGCATTTTAATTCAAAGAATGTTTATAATCTTTTCTTACCCAGCAAACAAATTTGGAAGTTCTTCTAAAGGCATAATTTTAAGAGCACTTCCAAATACATATGTCCTCCCAAAGATGTTCTTTATTTTAACTACACACACTGAAAAAAATATTGTCGTGAGGTCAAAGATTTCATGTCTTTAAAATACGAATACAAATTTTGCTTAGCATAGAAGACGCATTTCTCTAAAATAAAATTATTTTTCTTGTCCAAAAGTCGATAAACTTTTCAATGAAGTCATATTGTCCTTATAATTAAGTGATTTGACTTAAAAATGGGTATCTTAACATGAAAGAAAACATTTATAGGCTAAGGTCAACTTGACTTTAATAATTCAGAAAAATTCTTTAAATTTAATGAAATTGTCTTTAAATTTGTTGTCTCTTTGCATCTTGACAACAAAGCAAAAAATCGTTCAAATATAGGACATGTTTTTCAAAACTTTATTTTAAAGAAGTTTTTTACTTCGAACATAGCATAATTTCTACTGGAAGTCGAGTCCTAATTTGGAAAATAAAGTTGCCGTTAACTCGTTTTTAAAGGACTTTGATAGCATATGAAGAAAAAAAGCTGAGAAAGCGAAAAATTAAAATTTGCTTCCTAGAAGCAAGTACACAAAACCTAAATTTAAAAGAGAATTGTGTCTTAAAAGTATCCTTACTTGTATTCTCCGCTTCTATGGCTCGGAATCAATACCAAATTTTTTAAAGTAAAGACAAAATCTTTGGAACCGAGTATGCTTTTTTTCAGTGCAGGAAGTTCATTTGAAACAATTTTTTATAACTCGCTTTTTTCATATTTCTAATGGGAAATTTAAAATTTGTTTGTTTCAAATAGGATAAAGGCAGATTAAGAATTAATAAAATGGTATAAATTATATAAATTTATATATTTATTTATTTATTTTATCAACCAACGCCCTTCTGGACAACATGCCGTATAAAATGCTAAAACTTGCGAATTTTTCAAAATATTTTATGTCAAACATTCAAGATAAGCATTAGAATGCATTAAAAATCATAAAAGAAAAATCTAAAAATTATTTATTTGTCAAAATATCACAAAATTTCTTAATTCACAACCAAAACACTGAATTCACATTACACCTTAAGAATGCTGCAAATTCAGCGCAAAGGCTGCGGAAATGGTGGACATCCGTCCTATGACAAGTCCATGTTAAATTTATCGCTTCTGCGACAATTTTGCACCACTCCGGATCCAAAAAGAATATTTTCACTACTTTTTTGCCGACTTTTTTTTTTTTTGCTGTGTATATTTTTATACCCTGCCCCACACTGTGGAACAGGGTATTATAAGTTAGTGCATATGTTTGCAACACCCAGAAGGAGACGAGATAGACATATGGCCGGTTGTCAGGGCCGGTTTCTGAGTCCATCTAGCAAAGTCCGTTTGTCCGTCCGTCTGTCTGTGAACACATTTTTGTGTTCACAGATCGCCCTGACTTGGCACTAGGGTGTCCAAAAAACCGGGTTTTCGGTTTATCAGAAAATCCCAATTTTTTAGAAACCGCTTTCGGTTTTTTATTTTGTTAAAAACCGGTTAAAAAGGTAAGAAAAACACGCAAATTTTATAAAAAAAAATAAAGAATTAATAATTCTTTGTAATAAAATGAACGTTTAAAATAAATAAAATGAACATGATAGAAAATCTCAATGCCGTTACGACCAATATTTTCGTTTGAAATTTTTATTAGAAGTAAATACAAATTATTTGAGATAATCATCACAATGCTTCTAATATATTCGGGTGTATTTGGTCTCAATGAAAGGACTTTAAAACAAACCGAAATTACATTAGATAACAATTTGTACTTTTAATTTAGTGTTGAAGTGGAAACACCAAACATAGTAGTCACCTTTTGGGGTGAAAGACACAATATATCCCTTAAATCGTATCGAATAAAAAGATTATTAATAATACGATTATTTTGTGTCACTTAGTGAGAAAATGTTGTAATCACTTGTTTCTCATTTTCAGTATTTTTCTAAAAAAAAAGTTCGACTTCGGCAGAAACATAGAACAAAGTAGAAAGAAATCGCATTGAAATACCGAAAACTGGTTAACCGATAGTCAAAAACCGGTTTTTGCGGTTAACCGAAAATGCCAATTTCTTCACTATCGGTTTTCGGTTTGTGTAATTGAATTCGTTTAACCGGTTTTGGACACCCTACTTGGCACCGAATTACTTCTTTTTATTCCCGTACGTAAAACATAAAATGAGAGTTTAACTTTTTTCGACACCTGGAGAAACCCTTCTTGGATTCATTCAGAATGCATGTTTTGGAGATACCTAAATCGGAGTGACAATTGATTCAAACGAAAAAGTATATAGATCGCAATGGGTAATAGTTTGATTTTCTAAGATTAATATTTGTTTTCGTTCTCTAATCTCGAAGGCAAGCGTCGAATAATTTACTTTAAGAAATGGATACCTTTTTTTCAAATTCAATATTACAAACGCAATTTACGTGGCAAAGTAGATTTTCGTAGAAAAAAACTCTTTGGTTTTCTGATTTTCTTCCTATTTGTATATTCCATCAGATCTAGCTTCTAATCTCCTATTTTATATTTATCAAAATACTGTGATTTAGAAGATACTCCTCCCTATTATAAATAAAATTACAAACAAAAAAGTAAATAAAAATAAAAAAAATAACATTAATCAAACCACATTGCTACAAGTCAAGCCATGTCTCTGTGGTATCGTCGACAAGCGGCATCGATTTCGATTGACGAGTTTACTATACATTTTTCTATTATCTTCTCCATCCGCTTATAGCCAAGTTCTGTTAGGTCCATTAACCCTTTCGCAATATTTTGTATCTTTCGTCTATGACAAACGATAGTTTGTTTTTTCTGATTCAATAAAGATGTCAACAATTTGTCCAACTCTTTTAAGCCTTTAAACCTCCTTAACAGGTAGACATCACGTTTTTAATCTTCCCTCAAGTTTAGTTGACTTCATAGAGTGGGTGATCTAAAGTGTTCGAGTTCATTCATTCATTATAGCTATTATAAAACGTTTCTTCAAGCATATCAATGTCATGCAGCCAAGGGTCAATCATTTTAGGTAATTTGTCAGTTATGATGGAAACCTATTTTTGACTTGGTTTGCAGTGCTATCGTTATTCATTAACTTTGTTTCATCAGATGGTTAGCAATGGATTCATTTCATTTTGGTTATTATTATTGTGGGAAATATTATATATTTGAATATACAAATTAAAATCCCATATAAATTAAAAAATACGAAAATACGGAATATGACCTTAATGCTGGTCATTGATGATGTATTTATGAAAAAGCTTTAATTAACATCTGCAGTGTTGCTTTGTGGTGAATTATGTAAATTTATAATTCGCATTACAATATCCTATGTAAAGTGTGTGAAAAAAAAACATAGTAAAAAAATTAACCCCAAATCAGGGGTTACATTAATGGTGGGGATGTTAAAATAGACAAAAAAGTTTATATTGGTAAGTTAACTTATCTTCGAAACTTAACAATGTATTTTTTTTTGTTTTTATTTGTTTATTTTTCTGTATTAATTTTATAATTAACAATAATAGAATATTGTGATTTATATACAGTATGTCAAGAAAATCTTTTGACATGTTAGAGACACGTACCAAATTTTAACCGGATCGGATGAATTTTGCTCCTCCAAGAGGCTCCGGAGGTCAAATCTGAGGATCTGGGGATGGACTGATATGGATTAATTTTTGCATGGTTGTTAGAGACCATATACTAACACCACGTACCGAGTTTCAACCAGATCGAATGAATTTTGCTCCTCCAAGAAGCTCCGCACGCCAAATCTAGTTTTTAATTTTTTTCTGATTCAATCACGAAGTTAATTGATCCGAGTAATTTTTTAATTGAAATTGCTTCAGTCAAGCAAATTATAACATCAATCACATAATAATTAGAAATATAAAATTTATTGATTGATTTTTTTTTAACACTTGCAATGAATTTTGAATGGGTCAATTAAAAATCAATTCATTTTTTAATTGGTTTTATTAAAAATTTAATTATTTTAATTATTGGTTTAATTAAAAATTGTTGCCACAAAACTCAATTCACTTTTTTTTTAATGAGGTAATAATTTTCTTATAATTTTCATACGACATTGGGGTTTTTTAGATTTATTTGTTTTAGAATAAATATAGAAACTAATTATTTCCTAACAGAATTTCCAATAAAATATGTTTTTATTTTGAAAACTTTTGTTAACTTTATTAAAATAAGTAAATATTTTCATTCATTTTCTTAATTGAAATTTTCAGTCTTTTTATACACAGAAAAAAATATCATCAAGATATTTCCAATTAAAAAGTTAATTGAAGTTGAAAATTTTTTCAATTAATAAATTAATTGATACAATTAACTTTTTAATCATGATAGAGACATTAAGTTAATTAAGTCAATGATTGAAAATTTTAAAATGTTTAATTAAAAAATTAATTGATACAATTAACTTTTTAATCAAATTCGGAAGACTAAGTCAGTTAAAAAAGTGATGAACATTTTTTTAAATTTTTAATTAAAATTTTTTTTCAAACAATCAATTGTTAATCCATATAAAAATTCTAAGCCAATTCAAAATGTAATTGAAAATAGTTCCCTTTTTTAATTAATAAATTAATTGATTTTTGCAATAAACATCAAGTAAATTTTTAATTGAATCAATTAAAAAATTAATTGAAATTTGGCAATGAAATCAATTAATTTTTTAATCAATAATTTTTTCTATGCCCAATTAAAACTATGATTGATACTATCATTTTCGTGATTGAAGACATATCAATTAAAAAATTAATTGGATCAATTAATTTCGTGATTGAATCAGAAAAAAATTTTTTTGTGTGTACCCTGCGCCACACTGTGGAACAGGGTATTATAAGTTAGTGCATATGTTTGCAACACCCAGAAGGAGACGAGATAGACACATGGTGTTTTTGGCAAAAATGCTCAGGGTGGGCTCCTGAGTCGATATAGCCATGGCCGTCTGTCCGTGAACACATTTTTGTAATCAAAGTCTAGGTCGCAGTTTTAGTCCAATCGACTTCAAATTTGGCTCAAGTATGTTTATTGGCTCAGAATAGATCCCTATTGATTTTGGAAGAAATCGGTTCAGATTTTGATATAGTTCCCATAGATATCTTTCGCCCGATATGGACTAATATGGTCCCAGAAGCCAGAGTTTTACCCCAATTTGGTTGGAATTTTGCACTAGGAGTACAAGTAGTACCGTAGTCAAGTGTGCCAAATTTGATTGAAATCGGTTCAGATTTAGATATAGCTCCCATATATATCTTTCGCCCGATATGGACTAATATGGTCCCAGAAGCCAGAGTTTTACCCCAATTTGTTTGAAATTTTGCACAGGGAGCACAATTAGTAGTGTAGTCAAGTGTGCCAAATTTTATTGAAATCGGTTCAGATTTAGATATAGCTCCCATATATAGCTTTCGCCCGATTTAGACTCATATGACCACAGTGGCCAATCATTTACTCCGATTTAATTGAAATTTTGCACAGGGAGTAGAATTAGCATTGTAGCTATGCGTGACAAATTTGGTTGAAATCCGTGCAGATTTAGATATAGCTCCCATATATAGCTTTCGCCCGATTTACATTCATATGACCACAGAGGCCAATTTTTTGCTCCTATTTAGTTGAAATTTTGCACAGGGTGTAGAATTAGCATTGTAGCTTTGCGTGCCAATTTTGGTTGAAATCGGTTTAGATTTAGATATAGCTCCCATACATATGTTTTTCTGATTTCGACAAAAATGGTCAAAATACCAACATTTTCCTTGTAAAATCGCCACTGCTTAGTCGAAAAGTTCTAAAAATGACTCTAATTTTCCTAAACTTCTAATACATATATATCGAGCGATAAACCATAAATAAACTTTTGCGAAGTTTTCTTAAAATTGCTGCAGATTTAAATGTTTCCCATATTTTTTTACTAACATTGTGTTCCACCCTAGTGTATTAGCTGACTTAAATTCTGAGTCTATAGATTTTGTAGAAGTCTATCAAATTCTGTCCAGATCGAGTGATATTTAAATGTATGTATTTAGGACAAACCTTTATATATAGCCCCCAACACATTTGACGGATGAGATATGGTATCGAAAATTTAGATCTACAAAGTGGCGCAGGGTATAATATAGTCGGCCCCGCCCGTCTTTAGACTTTCCTTACTTGTTAATTGATATTTTTTTCTGGGCAAGACTTGAGGGACGAAACGAAATATTTATCCGGAATATTAAGTTACAGTAACAGGAGAAATCTTTAATTTTTATACCCAATCCGTTTATAACTAATCGAAGTATAGATTTCTGATTGTATAAATCAGGGAGAACGATCTAACGATGTCCTCAAATTCAACTTCTTGAGCGAATATAATCATAATGGATAATAATCGCATCCAAATTGACCGAAACTAGACGTAGAATTTCATGTTTAATCAAATAGTGGTGGTAAAAATTTCATCCAATTTCCTTGCATGCCTAGGCGATAAATTTAAAATTCTTCGAGTATCTGCACTGAAAAAAAGCATGTCTCGTTCCAAAGATTTTGTCTTTACTTTAACAATTTTGGTATTGATTCCGAGCCATAGAGGCGGAGAATACAAGTAAGGATACTTTTAAGACACAATTCTCCTCCTAAATTTGGGTTTTGTGAACTAGCTTCTAGGAAGCAAATTTCAATTTTTCCTTTTTTCAGCTTTTTTCTTAATATGCTATCAAAGTCCTTTAAAAACGAGTTAACGACAACTTTATTTTCCAAATTCAGACTCAACTTCCAGTAGAAATTATGCAATATGTCAAGTAAAAAACGTCTTTAAAATAAACGTTTAAAAAAAGTCTTTAAAAAAACATATCCTATTTTTGAACGATTTTTTGCTTTGCAGTAAAGATACAAAAAGACAACAAATTTAAAGACAATTTCAATAATTTTAAAGTTTTTTTCTGAATTATTAAAGTCAAGTTGACCTTAGACCAAAAAATTTTTCTTTCATGTTATGATACCCATTTTGAAGTCAAATCACTTAGTTATAAGGACAATAGGACTTCATTGAAAAGTTTATTGACTGTTGGACAAGGAAAAAATCTTTATATTAGAGAAATGCGTCTTCTACGCTAAGCGTTCGTATTTTAAGGACATAAAATCTTTGACCTCACGACAATATTTTTTTCAGTGTGATGGGAGTCTACATACATATGTAGAAAATTTAAATGTAACTTAAGGAACCTTATAGTCAGGTAACCATCTACTACGATACTATCATAGACGTATACTATCTTGGTAATTGCAATCTCCTGCATTGAAAAAATTTTTGTCTAGTTCCAAATATTTTGTCTTTAAGCAAAAGAATTGCAAAAAAGATACGTTTAAAACACAATTCCCTTTTGGCCCTAAAGAAATATTGAGTTAACTATACACGCATCCATCATTTCACTCGAACATTTCGAGCCAAAGAAGCAGAGAATCGAAGCAAGGACACAAGACACAAGGAAATTTAAGACACAATTCTTTTTTAAATTAAAATTTTGCGTACTTGATTCTGTTAGGATAACCAATTTTAAGTGGAATCACATAACTTTTTTTTGCAGTGTACAATGAACAATCAACTGAGTGGACTGCACCACGTGTAACGACCATCACCATCTATAAAGCGTAGAAAAACTCACCTGTCAACAGGATAGGTTATAGCATTTCTATAGTGGGATTTGAATTGTATGGAATGATTTACATTGCCTTCCTAGAAAATAGCGTCCAAAAGACGAAATCGCCAAAAATGCAATGGAATTGAGAAAAAAAAGGTGCTGTTTTACCAAGACAGTACACCGGTTCACAAATTAGTGAAATCGTTGGAAACAAAGTACATGAATTGAGCTTCAGTTTGTTCCTTAATCCACAGTATTCTCCAGATTTATTACTAAGTTCACTTTGGACTCCCCTAACGGATTTTGAGGCGGGTCATCTTTATTATAAATATACATATTTAGGTTTTATACAATTAAAATTAGAACATGGATTTCATTTGTCGAATTTGTCATTTTTCTTCAGTGCAGATCTCAAAAGAATGCCTATTCGGAATGTCAATGAATAGAGACATATTTTAGAAAAAAGGCATTTGAGAGTAGTAATCGATTCCTAAATTTTTATATTTTTATATCAAATTGTTTTTGTAACGTTGTCTACATATAGTAGTAAGATATATACTTAGTATTAAGGTGTAATTATATGTCAAGTTTTTGGAGTCCTTGATTATAGTTCTAATTATTTTTATAATTTTTTTAAGTAAATTTAATGTAATTCTTTATTTTGAGTATCCCTGTAACCGTATATGGCCATTTCGGCTTGGTTGTAAAATGAGTTAAATAAAAAAAGGATAAATAGTACTATTATAAAAATATGATACCAAAAAGAAGAAGATTATACCGTATTAGTCTTCCGCCATTGAAGAGAAAATTACCTGAATTGCTTCAGAGCAAAATTATATTTTATGATTTAAATTGCTTTTTTTTTTAATCTTTAAACTCTATCATGTTCAGTCAACCGTATATGATATTGCTTTGAAAATTACATGATATGAACCAACGGATATAGCCTCTAGGAGATTATATCAATTTCCACAAAAGAAAAATAATTTTTAATTATCATATGTATGTATATTTCTGGTTAATTTTTTGGCAATTTTTCTCATTACATAATTGAAATAAATATGTTATAACAGCATGAAAGTTGATATAAAAAGGTTGAATGCATGAAATTTATAATTACATACGTAGTTGCTGCAACATTACTCAATGGTATATATAAGCATAAACATACATTGGTATGTAAATATGAATATTCATACTCCCAATGGACATGACATGACAATAATATTTTTAAAATGTTTATGAAAAAAACAAACTATTTTCTATAAAAAAAAAACTTAACCTGAAATAGAAAGTATATCACATTCGTTTTTCTGCCATTCACATTTCTCATTTTCTCAAAAATAGGTAGCCTGAATAAAATATCCAATTAGCCCAATAGTAACACCCACATATATATTACAATAGCAGCTCTGTGGGAATTAGATCTCATTTAACAAAAACTCTTTTGTATCACTTAGAGAACACCGATTCTATTTCTATAAAAGCTATGCAGGTAAATTAATTAACCCAAATCCCTGTATTCAAAATAGCAGCCAAATATTTCTGCAGTAAAATCATTCCATTTTTTTTTAGCTTCTGCGTATATATATTAATTTATTCAAATTTATGTAGATATCATCAGCATTTGAAGAACAACAATTGGCAGTAACTGAAAAGCTTCTTCGTCTACAAACTCTATGGGAGGGAATCATCATGATTCATTTGTTTTATTGAAATATAAACAACAAAAAACTCAATCAGTATCTTAATTTTTACTAATCGAATAACGGTAGATTTGATTTTTTTTGTTTATATTTGAAAAGAAAGTAAATGATGAATATCTTCGAGATACAATAGAATATAAAAAAATACAAAAATAAAATATACATGTACTCATAATTATTAAAATATGAGGGATGCTAATAGACTTTATTTATTTTGGAGATTTACTTCAATACACTGAAAAAAATTCAGAGTTCCCAGAAGTAGGGGAAATTTCCTACAACACAATTTTTAATAATTTTTACATTTTGGTGCCCATGGAGGAGGAAATTAGAAGCCAGCAAGGCTGAAAAGGAAAAATAACAAGTATATACGGCCGTAAGTTCGGCCAGACCGAATCTTATGTACCCTCCACCATGGATTGCGTAGAAACCTCTACGAAAGAATGTCATCCACAATCGAATTACTTGGGTTGTGGTATCTTAAAACTTAAAACATCGTTTTGGGAGCCACCGTGGTGCAATGGTTAGCATGTCCGCCTTGCATACACAAGGTCGTGGGTTCACGCTCACGAAGAAATTCACGTTCACGAAGAAATTCACATTCACGAAAACTTCACACTCACGATGACATTCACGTTCACGAAAAAATTCACGTTCACGAAAAATTCACGCTCACGATGAAATTCACGTTCTTCTTGTGCAAAATGTTAAGCAAAGTGGGGTAAAACTCTGGCTTCTGGGGCCATATAAGTTCATATCGGGCGAAAGCTATATATGGGAGCTATGTCTAAATCTGAACCGATTTCAACCAAATTTGGCACGCATAGTTACAATGCTAATTCTACTCCCTATGCAAAATTTCAACTAAATCGGAGCAAAAAATTGGCCTCTGTGGGAAAATAAGTGTAAATCGGGCGAAAGCTATATATGGGAGCTATATCTAAATCTGAACCGATTTGGCTGATATTTGGCAAGTTTTTCGAGACTCATAAAATATTCGGATGTACGGAATTTGAGGAAGATCGGTTGATATACACGCCAATTATGACCAGATCGGTGAAAAATATATATGGCAGCTATATCTAAATCTGCACCGATTTTTTCCAAAATCAATAGGGATCGTCTTTGAGCCGAAACAGGACCCTATACCAAATTTTAGGACAATCGGACTAAAACTGCGAGCTGTACTTTGCACACAAAAATACACCAACAGACAGACAGACAGACAGACGGACATCGCTAAATCGACTCAGAATTTAATTCTAAGACGATCGGTATACTAAACGATGGGTCTCAGACTTTTCCTTCTTGGCGTTACATACAAATGCACAAACTTATTATACCCTGTACCACAGTAGTGGTGAAGGGTATAATAATGATTGAACATTTTTACATTTTTAAATTGAAAACATACTTCCAAATAAAAAATTAATAATTTTCGGAAATATTGGTTTCATTGGTTCATTAAATTTTGGCTTAAGGTGGGTATTAAGTTCGAGTTTAGCCGCTAATTTTCACTAAAGTGAAAACTAAATCAGTAAAAAAAGTAATAAAATTATACATATTTGTTGCAGACTTAATTATAACTTGACGGGGAATATCCCAAAGCAAATTTTCACAAAGTTTGTATTCATTAAAATGGATTATTAAAGAAGAGTAATCGTGAAAAATGACGATTTTAGCGGCTAAACTCGAACTTAATACCCACCTTTAGATATAAAAAAAATAATTCTATATAGTATAATATATGTAATTATAATATAATAAAAAATAAAATAAGTAAACAATAACACTATAAATCATTGATTGCCTCAATTAAAAATTAATTAAGTTTTTCGGCCAAAATCAATCCAAATTTTAATTGAATTTATATTTTGATTTGATTAAAATGTTAATTGTATCTGTTAATTTTTTAATTGAGTACGTTTTCAACTTCAGATTTTTAATTAGAAATATTTTGGCGAATTTGTGTGGGTAGCTCATTTGTATCACGAGCGAGAGTGAGTAAGTTTTTAAGTTCGTACTCATTCGTGAATTACATTTTTTCGTTTGTTTTGTAAGTATAATATTCGTGAACGTGCGTGAGTTGCATTTTACATCGTGAGCGTGCGTGAATAGTTTTTTTTATGAATCGTGAGTGTGTGGAAGTACGTTTCATTGTTCGTGAACGTGCGTGAGTAGTTTTTTTTTTTCGAATCGTGAGTGTGCGAATCGTGAGTGTGGATATATCAACTCACGTGCGTGAGTTGATATATCCCGTCGTGAGCGTGCGGTAGTCACTATTCTGCAATCGTGAGTGTTTATCTTTGCAGGATTTTGGTTCGTGAACGTGAGTGAGCGTGAATCAATAAAAACCTTCGTGCGTGAATGTTACGAATTCATTCGTGAGCGTGCGTGAGTGTGAGCAATTCCAAAACGGGCGTGCGTGATCGTGCGTGAATGTTACGAATTCATTCGTGAGCGTGCGTGAGTGTGAGCAATTCAAAAACGGGCGTGCGTGATCGTGCGTGAATGACATTTTGAATTTGTGAGCGTGCGTGAGCGTGCGTGAAAACTCCCTCACGCGCACACCTCTATTTCAAAGCTTCTCTAAGTGGTTTCACTGGAATGTGGAACGCCGATCGGACTCGGCTATAAAAAGGAGGTCCCTTGTCATTGAGCTTAACATGGAATCGGGCAGCACTCAGTGATAAGAGAGAAGTTCACCACTGTGGTATCACAATGGACTGAATAGTCTAAGTGAGCTTGATACATCGGGCTGCCACATAACCTAACCTAACATCGTTTTCTAAATTGTGAGTTAGTCCATACGTGGTATATATTAGAAAAAAAGTTATGTATAGGTAAGTCTACAAATAATTACGAATCGATATGGCCTTTTTGCACGATACGTAGAGAGCCAGAATTGAAATATGGTGGTCGCTTATGTTGGGGCTATATAGAATTATGAACTTGATTATGGACCAATTTTTGTGTGATTGGGGATCGATTTATCTGAGGGCTATATATAACTATAGACGGATATGGACTTAGTTAGGCATGGTTGTTAACGGCCATATACTAGCACAATGTACCAAATTTCAACCGAACCGGATGAAATTTGCTTCTCTTAGAGGCCCCGCAAGCTAAATCTGGGGATCGGTTTATATGGGAGCTATATATAATTATGGACTGATATGAACCAATTCCTGCATGGTTGTTGGATACAATATACTAACATCACGTACCAAATTTCAACCGAATCGGATGAATTTTGCTGTTCCAAGGTGCTCCGGAGGTCAAATTTGGGGATTGGTTTATATGGGGCCTATATATAATTATGGACCGATTTCGACCAATTTTTGCATGGGTGTTTGAGGCCATATATTAACACCACATACCAAATTTGAACTGAATCAGATGAATTTTGGTCTTCCAAGAGGCTCCGGAGGTCAAATGTGGAGATCGGTTTATATGGCAGCTATATATAATTATGGACCGATATTGACAAACTTTTGCATGGTCATTGGAGACCATATACTTACATCATGTACCAAATTTCAGCCGGATCGGATGAAATTTGCTTGTCTTAGAGGCTCCGCAAGCCAAATCGGGGGATCGGTTTATATGGGGGCTATATATAATTATGGACCGATGTGGACCTATTTTTGCATGCTTTTAGATACGATATACTAACACCATGTACCAAATTTCAGCCGGATCGGATGAAAATTGCCTCTCTTAGAGGCTCCGCAAGCCAAATCTGGGGATCGGTTTATATGGGGGCTATACATAAAAGTGGACCGATATGGCACATTTGCAATACCATCCGTCCTACATCAATAACAACTACTAGTGCCAAGTCGGTAGCTTCTTTCGTTCGGAAGTTAGCGTGATTTCAACAGACGGACGGACGGACGGACATGCTCAGATCGACTTAGAATTTCACCAGGACCCAGAATATATATACTTTATGGGGTCTTAGAGCAATATTTCGATGTGTTACAAACGGAATGATAAAGTTAATATACCCCCCATCCTATGGTGGAGGGTATAAAAATAGCCCAGCGAAAAATGTTCTAAATGCATAAAATTGAGAAAATGTCTTCGGAAACTATCAGAAAGAATAGAAAAGAAAAATTGAGGTGGGAATGGCTAGCAAAGGAAATCTGTAAGGGACTGTTCGCTGAAGTGAAAGACCAAAAATAGAAGTGTGAATGAATTACTTGTGGCAAACACATGAGCTGTGGTAAATCAAAACTCGAGAATCATATGTGAAGCTTCACAAAAAATCTTTCGGCAAAAAATTTAAGTTTTATTTTTATAATTATTTTGCGAAAAAAATTATCAACCAAAATTGGGAGCAACAGTATTGCCTGGTTATTTTTTAACCTTACCCCCAAATTGGTCTAGAATTTTTATAAAAACCCCAAAAAATGTTTTCAAAAAAATACAAAATATCGTTCCAAATTTTGTGAAAAAATTCCTGAAATGATACATTTTAAACAATCAACAGCAAAAAATGTAATACGAGGACGGTTCGGAAACTTCTTAGTTTATCAATGAAAGAGAATAGTTAGTTTTTCAAAAATATTTTTATTTTTCAATATAATCTCCTGAAACTTGAATACACTTAGTCCAACGCAATTATATCCCTTGATTAAAATAGTTTTCCACAAGGTCTTCAAAATAGTGGTTTACAACTGTAATTGCATCTTCATTTGAGGTAAAACGTTTGCCAGCAAGGAATTTTTTAGATTTGGGAACAAGTAAAAGTCACTGGGAGCTAAATCAGGAGAATAAGGTGGGTGGTCAAGCCCATGTTAGTAGCAATTTCACGCACTTTTATTCGTCGATCATTTAATACCATATCATGCACTTTGGCTACAATTTCTATTGTTGTTGCTGTTTTTGGACGTCCACTACGTGGTTCATCTTCAATTCAGCAACCCAATTTTTTACTGTTGCATATGAAGGAGCACTTTCACCTAACACATTCACCATATCATTTTGAATTTCTTGTTCCGATAAACCTTTTTTATGTAAATATTTAATGACAGCACGCATTTCTAATTTTTCCATTGTAAAAAAATTGCGGATGTGTCTTTTTTGAACACCTGTTTCTATATGAAGGAGTTGCCAGTTCGAAACAAAATTTAACATGTGTTCATAAAGGAGATGAAAGTTTCCAAAACACTTAACTTTTTTCTGTTTATACTGCGCTTTTTGTGCGCACGTGTTAACGTCGTTTAATCGGGCTCAAATTTTGGCTATCCCAATATCTGGAAAGGGGATTCGTTTTGTGGGGTTAAGGCGAACAAGATTCCGACATTTTTTTTGCCCCATATAAGTTGCGGCACTCTACTGTCTAGGGTTAAGGAAGTGTATTATTTTTGTGTTAATGAATTTTTAAAAGACTGAATACAAATTTATTTTTACGTAATATACATTGCATTTTCATATGTTTCAATATAATAAAGTACATAGAACCATAACTTTTGTAATTTTTGTTTAAATTTAACGAAAAATAATGTGGTAGGAAAATTGTTTTGGGAATGTAGGGGAAAGTAGGCAACTTTTGTTTGCCTTTTCCTTGGCAACACTGAGTGAATTTCTTTCTCATCAATGAGTGCTGCCCGTTTCTATGTTCGAATGACCTATCACATTATGGATCCTCGAATACTCTCCGAAGACCAATGAATAACATTAACGGTAGACCCGGCAAATGTTCCCCAAAGTATGCGACTATTTCTCGAACCACCCTCGCATATACACTCTTTGAACACATTAGCAAATAAATACATATTCTCACGTAGGTATCCTTAATAAATGCATTAAAGTCATGTCATATAATAGCAGCTGCTACGATACAGATATGGTTCAAAACCGTGACTATATCCAATACCACAAAAGCATGCATTATCAAATGGGCATTTAATTTAAATGAAGGTAAACGAAGTTTTGTTTTTTTTTTTTTTGTTAATTCGCATATAAAGCATAGTAAAATAAAATGACGCAATTAGGTGTTGAGCTCTCTTGCTAATCATTATGATCTGTTACGAGTTTGATCATTAAAGTTGAAATTTTCGGAAAATTGATTTCAGTTAAATGCCATGGTTGAGTTTAACTTGACCATTAAATATAAATGCACATTTATGGAAGTAAACTAAAAGTGTACAAGCGATTATACTATGGAATATAGAACAAATGGCTTACCTTGCTGCAATAGTATATATCCGACATGTTGGCTGCTTGTTGAGTCATACAGCAAAATAGTTCAGCATTAAATTGAAAAATAGGCAAAATAAAGAAACCATAAGAGGTCACACTTTATGTAATATTTGTTTTCTTCTTTTGTTGGCTTTCTTTTATTTTTTTTTTTCTACTTTTGTTTTACCAATCTTTATTTTTTTGTTTTTTTTAATTCATTTAGAATGAACTTGAAACTTGCTAAAATTGACAAAAATTTAATATCGTATTGGTTAATATTTCACTTATTTTTATTGGTGGTTTATAATTATGAATACATATATGTATTTTAAGGCCACATTAAGATTATATATAAATTGTGATTTTTCTTTTAATATTTATTATATAATTTATAATTGGTTTTACTTTTAGTCAGCAAACTTATAATTATTAATTTCTTTTTTTTTAATTTTAATTATATATTAATTTTCTTTAAATTATTGTTTTTGTTTATTTTTACAAAATACATTGCAATGTCTTCTCGCGCCAGAATTTCCGCCTTGAATAGCAGTGATGCATCAAAGGGGTCGGTCGATGTAGAGATGTTGCTAAGACAACTTTCTACTTCAGCGGTGGCGCAACTCTAAAAAAGCCAAAAAGAAAAACGTCGCTTTTTTCGTCGAAAATGAAAAAAAAAATATTAAGAAAAGCACCGACAAACACACACATGCATACACATGTAAACAACGGCTACTGCAACTTTCCAGCCTTCACGTTATACACACACTCTCGCAAACAAACACATAAATATGGGGCTAAAATGGACTGGCACGCATGCACAGATACACTGACTGCACCAGGTTGGTATTTTTTCTCCCGTGTTTTTGTTTTTTTCTACGCTGCAGTTTTGTTTCTTGTTGCCTCGGTTGGATTTTATGAATTGTTGTGGTTATTTTGCACTGTTTCTTTAATACCCCGCTATTCTCCTGCAGTTTATTTAAGCTCACTATCACTGAATGAGTGGCTTGATGTTTGTTTGGTTTGTCGTTAGTTGCAGGCAGACCCGCTTAATGACGCGCTGAACGATGTTTTGAAAATCGTGTGACCACACCACAAATACTTCTCACATTACAACGCGAACAACTGACTCTTGGCTACGACTGCGCACAAAAGTTGATTGAGAGAGGGGGAGAATTACTGCCAACACTATCTACCACTTCATAGTTTAGTTTGTGTTTAATGTGAAGCAAGTAAAATGTCAACAGCATTGGCTGCTGCATTTAATGCAGCCAAGTAAAACAAACCACAAATAAATCGACTTCGACTAACGTCAGAGTTTTTTTTTCTTACTGGTTTTCAAATCAAAACAAAAAGAAATCTTAACTGACTGACGTTCGTTTATTTACTCGTTTACCGCTGTTCCGATAGACTGACTAGGAGGGCCAGGCAGAAATCGCTCTTCTCGCTGCCTTTTAGAAAGGTTTGCAATAACAATAACAAATTTAACCGACCACGAGTTATCATATACCTCTAAGACCTCCATGTACCAACAACAAAGTCTACGATATTTTTTCTCATTGGGTTGGAGATTTTTTCGATCACTTTTATTTACCACCCCAAAATCACAACAACAACGCACTTGGTTAATGATAAACACAAAAAACAACACACGAGTTTTGCTACGATCGTTTTTTTTTTGTTTGATTCGTTTCTTAAAACACCGTTGGACACAACCGTCTCTTAGCCAAGTTTAATTCGGACTGAATGCGAATGCTTTGACTTAAGATGTGCTTAGTACTACCATAAATTATTTCTTTGGTTAGCTTGGCAAAAGAAACCCAAAAAAAATGTGTGCTTCTCTTGAGCTTGAGGACAACTTGAAGTTTGGCTCTCATACACTCTCTCTCACCCACAGTGATGTTAGACATAGATAAATATGAGATAATCTTTAATGCATTTATTTTGGTTTTTGGCTGAAATAATTGGTGAATGTCTTAAATTTTTTTGCAATAATTTTAAAATTGAATTTTTATATTGGAGTTTTCAAAAAAGTTGGCAAGAAAAAATGACGGATTGCAATAAAACCCAAGTATATATTTGAAAATTTTAGGGTATTACACCCTTAAAAAATCGCTACTGTAACATATGCCCCAAACTCATTTTGCTTCAAACATACATATTGTCAGGATTGGTCCAAAGAAAATATTGTTTGTATTGTTCAAACATATTATGTTTCAACTTAGGCATACACTGGTAGAAAAAAATTTTAATGAAATTTTCTTTGTGTATATATATTTTTAAGGCGCCAATTGGTTACTTCCATTCTTTTATTTGCAGCATACTCTGTAGGTCTCTCTTTCTAAACACATATATGTTTATATGCTATTTCTAAATTAATATATGTTTGCATCCAAGCATTTTATATTTACAAGCATTTTATGTCCCAAATATAATATGTTCTAACATATTAACATATATGTTCCAAACATGTTATGCTAGTTTATGAACATTATATGCTTGCACTTAAAAATATTGTGTTAAAAAATTGAGTCCCAAACATATAACTTTTACACCCAAACATATAAAAAACAGCCTTTTTCGTCCGTGTAGACACTCTAACAAGAGCCCAATTAATCGGCTAATAATTTTTTTATGACATTTTACAATTTTAAAAGTCGACTAATGGAATGTCATTGCGTGCAATGAATGATTAACATGTGCGTCTTGATTATCAAGGGTTCACCCTCAGACTCGAACGATAACCCCAAAATAGGTAATTCCGCTTTTTAAATATTTGTAAATTATTCCAATATTACACCCCAAATATTTATTTATATACAAAATACGTAAGTCGATAAGCAATCATGAACGTGTACTCAACAACCTACCTCTTATTTGTCGTAATAAATTTTGCAGTTTCACATTTCTAGCAGCGTTGCCACAACGAAATTTTATTTTGGACCAAATATTTTCCAAAATCGGACCAAATTGCCATTTTCGACAAAAAAATGCCTTAAAAAGCAATTTATTGTTGTAAATAGTGTTTTTATTAAAAAATGAAGTAAACCAGAAAGGACAAATATGATTTAGCGGTGCCATTGGAATCAAAACGATAACTTTTCATCTTTTTTAAAATTTGGAAAAGTAGGCTTTTTGAAAAGGTCCAATTTTCAAAAACAATTTTAGCTAACATCAAAAGTGAAAATTCAATATTACTAAAATTTGACTTTCGACTTAGAGGTATATTGAGACCCCAAGAGACACTCATTTGGTCTATATTGGTATAGCCCCATGAAGACCGATTTTACTTCTTGAAAGAATACAATATGTTAGATTTCGGAATTTTCACCGATTTTCTTCAATGTTATAGACGTGTACTATGTTAAATTTTTACATCAAAACACTAAATTAGAAGTATACTTGGAGGGAAAAATTTTAAAGCATTGATTCCGTCTTAAAAAATTAATTGATAAAAAATAATCGTGGAAATAAGCTGGTTTTCAGCGCGGAAGCCGAACATAGATTCCTCCACAACTTAAACGTAGTTTCGTAAAGATTCAGAATCTTAAAGTTTCATAAAGATTCAGAATCAAATTTATGAAAATGGACCAATATGAACAAAATTCCGTGTGGTCCAACCATCGGACCAAATTTAAAAATTAAAAATCTTTTGGACCAATTTTGGTCCGATTGAACCAAAATGGCAACGCTGATTTCTATACATGTCTTTTGTCACCTATCTCCGTCGCCATCTTAATCTTGTTTCTCTATTGTCTCTCGATCTCCCTCTGACGTTTCATAACATATACCAGGTATACCGGTATGAAGTGAGCGTCAAGACACAAATGTCTCGATAGGAACCATCAGTTCTGTACGAGCCCTTATTTTTTTTTTTTTTTTTGATTACTACGACATCTGTGAAAAATACTTTATATACATCAAATCATTGAACAGGCAACTTCATATTTTTTCATCGTGTTAATAATGTCGAATTTTGTATCAGAAAGCAATGAATTTTGTATCAGAAACAACATGCAAAAGATGGTTTCAGCGGTTCAGAAATAAAGATTTTGATGTCAGAAATGAAGAACATGGGAGACCACCAAAAAAGTTTGAAGACGCCGAATTGGATGGATATGACACTTTGAGTCAAAAGCAAATAGCAGCAATGTTAAATGTTGCACAACAAACAATTTCTGGTCGTTTAAAAGCTATGGGAAAGGTCTAAAAGTGTGGAAAATGGCTGCCACAAGCAAAAAAACGCTCATTTCATACCGGTGTACCTGGTATATCCTTCTAATAATATAAAAAATATATCGTCTATACACAAAGAAAATTTCATTGAAAAAATTCTGGCAAAATTTGAAAAAATTTGAAAAACTACCGATTTGTCGAAAATGGACCAAAATCAACCAAATTCCATTTGGTCCGACCATCGGACCAAATTTAAAATTTAATAATTTTTTGGACCAATTTTAGTCCAATCGGGCCAAAATGGCAACCCTGGGTATGAGACATCCAAACATGTGCTCTGGGTCATTTGGTAAACACTACCAATTCAAGAAAAATAGAACTATCTCGAAATGTAAAGCCATCAAATTTTAATATTCACCTTACGTTTTTTCCACAGTATGTCGGCGTATGTTTCACCCTAACGTATCAACTATTGGAATGAAATCAATATTATTTTTTTTAGCCCTAACCTTGCAGGATCACCCCAAAAAATATCCCAGCTATATTCTTTTAGATCTGAGAACAATAAATAGGCCCTGGGAGCCACACAAATGTATCGAATTTTTCCTTAAAAACATTTAACAACACTACACGCAAAGAAAAAAACGTTTGGAAAACGTGTAACGAAAACGTTTTTCTTTTGTTATAGTTTTTTGAATTTCTTCGAAAATTTTAAACTTTTATCACCAAAAAAATTCGGTTGTTACAAATTTTTATTTTTTCAATAAAAAAAATATTTTTGAACCAATAACACAGTCCATTTCGTTTATATCAAGCACTGTTCTTTTCAGACTTTAAGTCTTTAATAAGACACATTTTACAGTCATAGTAAAAATTTAATATAGTAGTATGTAACATGCTGGCTGATAAGTCTGACACATAGATGGCGTCGCTAGTAATAAATGCATATTATTTTTATATAGTACCAACCTTCAAATGATTCGTGTCAAAATTTAACGTCTGTAAGTCAATTAGTTTGTGAGATAGAGCGTCTTTTGTGAAGCATCTTTAGTTATTGTGAAAAAAATGGGGAAAAATACTGTTTTCTGAAGGAAAAAAATACGGTGGAAGCAAAAACTTGGCTTGATAATGAGTTTCCTGACTCTGCCCCAGGGAAATCAACAATAATTGATTGGTATGCAAAATTCGAGCGTGGTGAAATAAGCACGGAGGACGGTGAACGCAGTGGACGCCCGAAAGAGGTGGTTACCGACGAAAACATCAAAAAAATCCACAAAATGATTTTGAATGACCGTAAAATGAAGTTGATCGAGATAGCAGAGGCCTTAAAGATATCAAAGGAACATGTTGGTCATATCATTCCTCAATATTTGGATATGCGGAAGCTCTGTGCAAAATGGGTGCCGCGCGAGCTCACATTTGACCAAAAACAACAACGTGTTGATGATTCTGAGCGGTGTTTGCAGCTGTTAACTCGTAATACACCCGAGTTTTTCCGTCGATATGTGACAATGGATGAAACATGGCTCCATCACTACACTCCTGAGTCCAATCGACAGTCGACTGAGTGGACAGCGACCAGTGAACCGTCTCCGTAGCGTGGAAAGACTCAAAAGTCCGCTAGCAAAGTAATGGCCTCTTGCAATAATTTTTATCGATTATCTTGAGAAGGGAAAAACCATCAACAGTGACTATTATATGGCGTTATTGGAGCGTTTGAAGGTCGAAATCGCAGCAAAACGGCCCCATATGAAGAAGAAAAAAGTGCTGTTCCACCAAGACAACGCACCGTGCCACAAGTCATTGAGAACGATGGCAAAAATTCATGAATTGGGCTTCGAACTGCTTCCCCACCCACCGTATTCTCCAGATCTGGCCCCCAACGACTTTTTCTTGTTCTCAGACCTCAAAAGGATGCTCGCAGGGAAAAAAATTGGCTGCAATGAAGAGGTGATCGCCGAAACTGAGGCCTATTTTGAGGCAAAACCGAAGGAGTACTACCAAAATGGTATCAAAAAATTGGAAGGTCGTTATAATCGTTGTATCGCTCTTGAAGGGAACTATGTTGAATAATAAAAACGAATTTTGACAAAACAAAATGTGTTTTTCTTTGTTAGACCGGGGACTTATCAGCCAACCTGTTAATGTTGAACATCTTTTCGGAATCTTTCGAACATATCTGAAATATATGTAAAAAAACAAAAAAAAACTTTTTGGAGTTCGGTCGAAGCAGGGTCGAACCCACGACCCTTGGCATGCAAGGCGGACGTAGCAACCACTGCTCCACGGTGCCCAACTAAATGTTTGTTTCTGTTAAATAAAGTTTGTTTAATCGGCTCGTGGGCACCGCAAGCTATGCTATATTAATATAACTTATATGGATAGTTAGCTATTGATGACAATAATAGCTACGTAGCTCAGCGGATAGTGTGCTGGCTTACAAATTGCATGGTCCGCGGTTCGATTCTCCGTCCAGGCGAAAGGTAAAAAATTTAAAAATTTATAAAATCGTATAATTTCTTCTACATTGTTTGTATTACAGAAAAAGGCGCTAAGAACTAAAAAACCACGTGGAAGTGAGAAAGATGTGAGGGAAAATGCAATTAGCCAGAAAAGATTGTTTTTTGAGTTAGTCTTTATGAAATTGTTTTTACATCCTGGAAAAGAGTAAACGTTTATCACAAACAGTATATACTTTTGTTCCAAATAAACTTTCTTACAGCGAAAAGCAAATTAGAAACGAACTTTGTTTGTCTAAAATTTCGTTTGGAAGGAAAGAATTATTTTTTGCGTGTATGGAATAGTTTCTTTTCGAAATCATTCCATATGTCTAGAACATTAGGTTAGATTAGGTATAGTGGCAGCCCGATATTTCAGGCTCACTTAGACTATTCAGTCCATTGTGATATCACAGTGGTGAATATTCTTCTTATCACGGAGTGCTGCCCGATTCTATGTTAAGCTCAATGACAAGGGACCTGATTTTTATAGCTGAGTCCGAACGGCGTTCCACATTGCAGTGAAACCACTTAGAGAAGCTTTGAAACACTCAGAAATGTCACCGGCATTACTGAGGTGGGGTAATTCACCGTTGAAAACTTTTTGGTGTTTGGTCGAAACTGGGTTTGAACCCACGACGCTTTGTATACAAGGCGGGCGTGCTAATCATTGCACCACGGTGGCACATGACCTAATACACTAACACAAAATGATTAATTAAATTATATATTTCAATCTTCAAACATATTTTACTCATTGTACATTTTTTCTACAAAAAAAAAATATTTTTGTATGCATGAGATCTAATACAATTCTACAATTAAATGATTTGATATGTAACATTTACAATTTTTTCTAAATTTGTGCTGAAAAAATATATATGTATATTGTAATATACATATTTGTTAGTATAATACTATTATTGTGTTTATTTATCTCCTTTCAGCTCTAATTTTCAAATAATTCTCCACCAAGCGAATAACTCCAAAGTATATGATTTCAAAACCACTTATTAAAGAGCAACCCATAGAAATGCCAATAACACCACCAATATTTGCTAAAAGAATAGAAAATAGCATATATTAAAATAAAGTTTAATACTAGAACGAATTGAAGGCGAACTTACATAATATGGCAAACCAATTATATAGGACATTCTTTTGATATCTAGTTCCATATGGAGTTTCATAATATATTTTAACCAAGCTGATATCAGGGTTATATGTGGGTATAGATGTACTGGAAGGAAAAATTAAATAAACCTTAAATTGGAAAATTAATTGACATAGTATGAAAGACCTTAGGTTAGGTTAAAACGACAGCCTGATTTATTGTCACGTTTTTCAATATAAGGGGAGTATATAACTCGGTCATTATAACATCGACAATGATTTAATAGTTTCTAAATTTTTTCTATGCTGAAAAAATATTGTCGCAAACGTAGAGATATATTGTCCTTAAAATACGAATTCGATTTTTGCATAGCATACACATAAAAAAAAATTTTTTTTTGATTCAATCACGAAATTAATTGATCCAATTAATTTTTTAATTGAAATGTCTTCAATCACGAAAATGATAATATCAATAAAAAAATAATTGAAAGTCAATTAAAAAATTGATACTATTTTTTGTATTTTGTTTTCTTGTTGCAATTAAAAAATTGTTGAATCAATGGAATTTTTAATTGAATTTTTTAAAACTCAATTAAGACTTTAATTGGAAAAATTTTTGTGCAATTTTTTTCTGTGTAGAAGGCGTATTTCTCTGATACAACGATTTTTTATTTATTTACATATACATTTTATTTTCCTAGAAGTCAATAAATATTCTATTGAAGTATTTAGAGTTAGGGCGATTAAACCCTAAAATGGGTAGCTTAACTTAAAAGGAAATTCTTTCTTGAACTGAGGTCAATTTAGCTTTAAAAGATCTGATACAATTCTTAAATGCTATACACAGAAACAAAGTAAACTTTTTTATACCAAGAATGGACTTCCTCTTGCGAAAATTGAACTAGTTTATACTCCATATATTGGGATTTCATAAGAAAGCCTTTTTAAAACCAAGTAAATTTAATGCCCTGGTGTACTTTTTAACTACAACTCACGAAATGACACCCCCTCATAGAATAACAAGTATATACAGTAGTAAGTTCGGCCGGGCCGAATCTTAAATACCCACCACCATGAATCAAATATACTAGTTTCCTTTGAAAATTTCAGGGGGGTTTGATGACAGATATTTTCCCAAGCAGATCAGTTCAACCAGTACGCTTCCCACAGATAAATGTAAAGATTTTACCTATGAAGACTAGATCAGATTCTGAATTTATGAGAACCATTTTTTGTTTGAGTTTTAGAGGAATCATAAACATCTCTTGTAAGTGTGCAAGAAAATGATGAAATAACGCCTTGATTTGAAATGTATAATCTGTGGATTTCATCCCAATTATTTAAATGACTACGAGCAGTAAAATCTGGATTTTGCAATCAGTTTCAAGCAATTTTCATGATCAATGCGCCTTCTATAACCTCAATAAGTGAAATCGGTCTATGTGGAGGCCTTACCAAATGGACCGATAAACCTAAATCATATACACTTTGTTATGGGTCTAAAATGCCAGTATATTTTCAATTTGTGGCAAATCGGATAAAAACAACAATTTCTAGAAACCCTAGGAGTTAAATCGGGAGTTCGGTTTAATGGGGGCTATACCAAAATATGGAAAGATACGCACAGTATTCAGCATATTTAATTGTAGTTCTAGAATCTAGAAAATCGGAGGGGCGGTTTATAAGGGGGCTATATCAAAAACTGTACCGATACTCAATATATTCGGCGCACCCCTTTATGGTCCTAGAGTACCTCTAGATTTCAAATTTCAGGCAAATGGGATAATAACTACGGATTATAGAAGACCAAGAAATAAAATCGGGAGATCGGTTTATATGGTGGCTATATCGAAACATTGTCCTATAATCACCATTTTCGGCACACATCTCTTTATATTCCTAGAATACCTCTAGATTTCCAACTTCAGGCAAATTGGGTAATAACTACGGATTCTAGAAGCCCAAGAAGTAAAATCGGGAGATCGGTCTATATGGGGGCTATATCTAAACATGGACCGATACTCACCATTTTCGGCACACCTTCTTAAGGACCTAGAATACCTCCATATTTCCCATTTTAGGCAAATTGGATAAAAATTATGGATTATAGAAGACCAAAAAATAAAATCGGGAGATCGGTCTATATGGTGGCTATATCAAAACATGGACCGGTACTCACCATTTTCGGTACACGTCTTAAGGGTCCTAGAGTACCTCTAGATTTCAAATTTCAGGTAAATTGGATTAAAACTACGGATTCTAGAAGCCCAAGAAATAAAATCGGCAGATCGGTCTATATGGAGGCTATATCAAAACATGGACCGAAACACCCCATTTTGGGCACACCTCTTTATGGTCCTAGAATACCTCCATATTTCCAATTTCAAACAAATCGGATATAAAATAACCTTCTAGACGCCCAAGAAGCAAAATCGGGAAATCGATCCATATGGTGGCTATACCAAAACATGGACCGATGCCCCATTTTCAGTACACTTTTTGATGGTCCTAAAATACCTCTAGATTTCCAATTTCAGGCAATTGGATAAAAACTACAGTTTTTATAAGCCCAAGACCCCAAATCGGGAGGTCGGTTTATAGGGGGAATATATCAAAACTTGGACCGATATAGCCCATCTTCGAACTTGACCTGCCTGCAAACAAAAGACGAATCTTTGCCAAATTTCAGGACGATAGCGCCATTATTGAAGGCTGTAGCGTAATTACAACAGACAAACAGACGGACATGCTTATATCGTCTTAGAATTTCTCCCTGATCAAGAATATATATATATATATATATATATATATATATATATATATATATATATATATATATATATATATATATATATATATATATATATATATATATATATATATATATATATATATATATATATATATATATATATATATATATATATATATATATATATATATATATATATATATATACTTTATATAGTCGGAAATCGATATTTCGATGTGTTACAAACGGAATGACAAACTTATTATTATACCCCCGTCACCATTCTATGGTGGTGGATATGAAAAAAAAGAACTAAAAGTAAAGAACCTAAAGAATCATTGGCGCCAAATCATAACTATTTATACCCTTCACCACTACTGTGGTACAGGGTATAATAAGTTTGTGCATTTGTATGTAACGCCAAGAAGGAAAAGTCTGAGACCCATCGTTTAGTATACCGATCGTCTTAGAATTAAATTCTGAGCGATGTCCGTCCGTCTGTCTGTCTGTCTGTCCGTCTGTCTGTTGATGTATTTTTGTGTGCAACAGTACAGCTCGCAGTTTTAGTCCGATTGTCCTAAAATTTGGTATAGGGTCCTGTTTCGGCTCAAAGATGATCCCTATTGATTTTGGAAAAAATCGGTTCAGATTTAGATATAGCTGCCATATATATTTTTCACCGATCTGGTCATAATTGGCGTGTATATCAACCGATCTTCCTAAAATTCCGAACATTCGAATATTTTATGAGTCTCGAAAAACTTGCAAAATATCAGCCAAATCGGTTCAGATTTAGATATAGCTCCCATATATAGCTTTCGCCCGATTTACACTCATTTGCCCACAGAGGCCAAATTTTTGCTCCGATTTAGTTGAAATTTTGCACTGGGAGTAGAATTAGCATTGTAGCTATGCGTGTCAAATTTGGTTGAAATCGGTTCAGATTTAGATATAGCTCCCATATATAGCTTTCGCCCGATTTACACTCAAATGACCACAGAGGCCAATTTTTTGCTCCGATTTAGTTGAAATTTTGCACAGGGAGTATAATTAGCATTATAGCTATGCGTGCCAAATTTGGTTGAAATCGGTTCAGATTTAGATATAGCTCCCATATATAGCTTTCGCCCGATTTACACTCATATGACCACAGAGGTCAATTTTTTGCTCCGATTTAGTTGACATTTTGCACAGGGAGTAGAATTAGCATTATAGCTATGCGTGCCAAATTTGGTTGACATCGGTTCAGATTTAGATTTAGCTCCCATATATATGTTTTTCTGATTTCGACCAACATTTTCCTTGTAAAATCGCCACTGCTTAGTCGAAAAGTTGTAAAAATGACTCTAATTTTCCTAAACTTCTAATACATATATATCGAGCGATAAATCATAAATAAACTTTTGCGAAGTTTCCTTAAAATTGTTCAGATTTAAATGTTTCCCATATTTTTTTTTACTAAAATTGTGTTCCACCCTAGAGCATTAGCCAACTTAAATTTTGAGTCTATAGATTTTGTAGAAGTCTATCAAATTCTGTCCAAATCGAGTGATATTTAAATGTATTTGGGACAAACCTTTATATATAGCTCCCAACACATTTGACGGATGTGATATGTTATCGAAAATTTAGATCTACAATGTGGTGCAAGGTATAATATAGTCGGACCCGCCCGACTTTAGACTTTCCTTACTTGTTTAACCATACTGTAGTTCATTCTTACTATTTTTGGAAATCGTACGAAAAGTTTATTTTCCGTTATTTCATATTGAACTTATGTTTACGGTCATTGAACTTTATACCCACGTTGATTTCATAAAATTTTTGAGACATTTTTAATAAAAGGAAAATTTCGAAAAAATAATAAAATTTAACTACAAACAAATAATTCTTTCCAACAAAAACAAGTTAAATTTAGCGTTAGTTTAATTACTGATTTTTTTTCAGTGTAGAAATCGTCCTTAAATTCCTTGATTTTTTTCTAAACTGATTATAAAGATAAAAATATCGTTTAAAAATAGAACATGCCTCTCAATCAAGGTTGCCACTAGTGACAAAAATAATCTACCAAAATTTGAAGAAAAAATAACCAAAAATCTACCAAATTTAAAAAAAAAATGTAAAATTAGATATAATGCATTCGGATGTCAATTGCCTATTTCGGTATCAGGCTAACATGAAATATTTAAAAGAAATACGTCAAGTTTATATTAACCAAATTTTGACCGTATCACCCTTTATATAAACTTTATATAGTCGGAAATCGATATTTCGATGTGTTACAAACGGAATGACAAACTTATTATACCCCCGTCACCATTCTATGGTGGTGGATATAAAAAAAGGAACTAAAAATAAAGAACCTAAAGAATCATTGGCGCCAAATCATGACCATTTTAACCATACTGTAGTTCATTCTTACTATTTTTGGAAATCGTACGAAAAGTTTATTTTCCGTTATTTCATATTGAACTTATGTTTACGGTCATTGAACTTTCTACCCACATTGAGTTCATAAAATTTTTGAGACATTTTTAATAAAAGGAAAATTTCGAAAAAATAATAAAATTTAACTACAAACAAATAATTCTTTCCAACAAAAACAAGTTAAATTTAGCGTTAGTTTAATTACTGATTTTTTTTTCAGTGTAGAAATCGTCCTTAAATTCCTTGATTTTTTTTCTAAACTGATTATAAAGATAAAAATATCGTTTAAAAATAGAACACGCCTCTCAATCACGGCTGCCACTGGTGACAAAAATAATCTACCAAAATTTGAAGAAAAAAATAACCAAAAATCTACCAAATTTAAAAAAAAATGTATAATTAGATATAATGCATTCGGATGTCAATTGCCTCTTTCGGTATCAGGCTAACATGAAATATTTAAAACAAATCTTATTTTGAATTTTTGGTAATTCAAAATAAAAAAATTTTTATAAAAAATTTTATTTCTATAGAAAATTTTGCCAAAAATTTATTTCTATAGAAAATTTTTGCAAATTTTTTATTTCTTTAGAAATTTTTTGTAAAATTTTATTTGTATAGAAAATATTTGTCAATATATTATTTCTATAGAAAATGTTTGCAATATTTTATGTTTTTGGAAACGGTTTACCATATTTTATATCTATAATTTTTTTGCCAAAACCTCATTTCTATAAAAATTTTCTATAGAAAATTTTATTTTCTTAGCAAATGTTTGCGATTTTTTTTTACTAAATGTTAGAGACATTTTATTTTCATAGTAAATTTTTGCGAAATTTGGTCAAATATTTATTTCTACAAAAAATTTAAAATCTACCAAAACATTAAGAATTCTACCAATCTACCAAATAGTAAAAAATCTACCATTTTTGGTAGAATTCTACCAACTGTGCACTGAAAAAAATATAATATAAAAATATATAAAATAATATTAAAGATTACACAACCTAATTTTGGGGATGTGTCATTTACGAAATATTAAGGACAAATTTCTTTAAAATAATGAAATTTTAATTAAAATAAAGTTTATAATATTTGTTTCAAAAATTTTTTTTCGTTAAATTTAGGACACAAATTTTGTAAATTTGCGCCCCTCCGATAAAGTCGCATGTCTTTGAACTAAGGCAAATTTTCCTTAAAGTAAAGACACATATTTTTGAATTAAAGAAATCGTTCTTAAATTAACTGAAACATTGAATCTTTAAATTTAAGATAAAAAAGCTTCAAATATAGGCTAAGACTTATTTTGAAGATTTAGCATCTTTGGTTTAAAGGTCTTTTTTTGGAATTAAGAAAACATTTTGTACTTTGAGGTATCCGTGTAAATTTGAATTTTTAAGCTGTCATTTGTTTTTACGTGAATAACTTTATTAATATACCGCGAAAAGAAAAAGGAAATTCGTTAAATGAGATCTGAATCCTAATTCTAATTTTACTAATCCTAGATTTAAGACCAAATAAGTCGCTAAAAAATTTCTTTATTTTAAAGAAGCCGCGTCTTTGGCTCGGAATCAATACCAAAAACCTTAAGGGAAGGTCAAAATCTTTGGATCCAAGTAAATTTTTTTGAGTGTGGCAACCGTGCTCTCAATACTTTAAAGACGTATTTTCCTTGAAACGTTGTACATATAATTTAACAGGTTGACTGATAAGTCCCCGGTCTAACAAAGAAAAACACATTTTTTTGTCAAAATTCGTTTTTGTTATTCAACATAGTTCCCTTCAAGACCGATACAACGATTATAACGATCTTCCAATTTGTATACCCACCACCATAGAATGGTGACGGTTATAATAAGTTTGTCATTCCGTTTGTAACACATCGAAATATCGATTTCCGACTATATAAAGTATATATATTCTTGATCAGGGAGAAATTCTAAGACGATATGACCATGTCCGTCTGTCTGTCTGTCTGTTGTAATCACGCTACAATCTTCAATAATGAAGCAATCGTGCTGAAATTTTGCACAAACTCGTCTTTTGTCTGCAGGCAGGTCAAGTTCGAAGATGGGCTATATCGGTCCAGGTTTTGATATAGTCCCCATATAAACCGACCTCCCGATATGGGGTCTTGGGCTTATAGAAATCGTTGTTTTTATCCAATTTGCCTGAAATTTGAAATCTAGAGGTATGTTATGACAATAAAGAGGTGTGCCAAAAATGGTGAGTATCGGTCCATGTTTTGGTATAGCCCCTATATAGACCGATCTCCCGATTTTACTTCTTGGGCTTATAGAAACCGTAGTTTTTATCCAATTTGCCTGAAATTGGAAATATGGAGGTATTTTCGAACCATAAATAGGTGTGCAAAAAATGTGAGTATCGGGTCATGTTTTGGTATAGCCCCCATATAGACCGATCTCCCGATTTTACTTCTTGGGCTTCTAGAATCCGCAGTTTTTATTCAATTTGCCTGAAATTCGAAATCGGGAGGTATTTTAGAACCATAAAGAGGTGTGCCACAAATGGTGAGAATAGGTCCATGTTTTGGTATGGTCCCCATATAAACCGACCCCCCGATTTGGGGTCTTGGTCTTATAGAAACCGTAGTTTTTATCCAATTTGCCTGAAATTGGAAATCTGGAGGTATTTTCGAACCATAAATAGGTGTGCCAAAAATGGTGAGTATCGGTCTATGTTTTGGTATGGTCCCCATATAAACCGACCTCCCGATTTGAGTCTTGGCCTTATAGAAATCGTAGTTTTTATCCAATTTGCGTGAAATTTTAAATCTAGAGGTATTTTATGACCATAAAGAGGTGTGCAAAAATGGTGAGTATCGGTCCATGTTTTGGTATAGCCCCCGTATAACCGATCTCCCGATTTTACTTCTTGGACTTCTACAATCCGCAGTTTTTATTCAATTTACCTGAAATTCGAAATCTACAGGTAGTTTAGAACCATAAAGAGATGTGCCAAAAATGGTGAGCATCGGTCCATGTTTTGGTATGGTCCCCATATAAACCGACCTCCCGATTTGGGGTCTTGGTCTTATAGAAACCGTAGTTTTTATCCAATTTGCCTGAAATTGGAAATCTAGTGATATTTTCGGGCCATAAAGAGGTGTGCTGAAAACAGTGGGTATCGGTCCATATTTTAGTGTAGCCCCCATAAGAACGATCTCCCGATTTAACTCCTTGGGTTTCTAGAAGCCGTAGTTTTCATCCGATTTGCCTGAAATTGTAAATATTCTGGTATTTTAGGGTCACAAAAACGTGTATCGGATGAAGTTTTTATCGGTCCATTTGAGGGTATAGAAGGCGCACTGATCATGAAAATTGTTTGAAACTCAATGTAAAATTTCCACATTTTACTTTTCGGGTGAAAATCTACAGATTTAAGATTACAAATCAAGACGTTATTTTATAATTTTCTTACACACTTATAAGAGATGTTAATGATTCCTCCAAAACTCAAACAAAAATGTTTCTTATAAATCGAGAATCTGATATAGCCTTCATAGGTAAAATCTTTAAATTTATATTCAGGAAGTGTACTGGTTGAACTGCTCTGCTTGATCTGTCCTCAAACCCCTCTGAAATTTCAAAGGAAACCCTAATATTTGATTCATGGTGGTGGGTATTTAAGTTTTGGCCCGGCCGAACTTTCTCCTGTATATCATTTTGGTAGTACTCCTTCGGTTTTGTCTCAAAATAGGCCTCAGTTTCGGCGATCACCTCTTTTGAGGTCTGAGAGCAAGAAAAAGTCACTGGGGGCCAGATCTGGAGAATACGGTGGGTGGGGAAGCAATTCGAAGATCAATTCATGAATTTTTGCCATCGTTCTCAATGTCTTGTGGCACGGTGCGTTGTCTTGGTGGAACAGCACTTTTTTCTTCTTCATATGGGGCCGTTTTGCCGCGATTTCGACCTTCAAACGCTCCAATAACGCCATATAATAGTCACTGTTGATGGTTTTTCCCTTCTCAAGATAATCGATAAAAATTATTCCATGCGCATCCCAAAAAACAGAGGCCATTACTTTGCCAGCGTACTTTTGAGTGTCTTTGCACGCTTCGGAGACGGTTCACCGGTCACTGTCCACTCAGCCGACTGTCGATTGGACTCAGGAGTGTATTGATGGAGCCATGTTTCATCCATTGTCACATATCGACGGAAAAACTCTGGTGTATTAGGAGTTAACAGCTGCAAACACCGCTCAGAATCATCAACACGTTGTTGTTTTTGGTCAAATGTGAGCTCGCGCGGCACCCATTTTGCACAGAGCTTCCAAATATTGATGAATGATATGACCAACACGTTCCTTTGATATCTTTAAGGCCTTTGCTATCTCGATCAACTTCATTTTACGGTCATTCAAAATCATTTTGTGGATTTGTTTGATGTTTTCGTCGGTAACCACCTCTTTCGGACGTCCACTGGGTTCACCGTCCTCCGTGCTCATTTCACCACGCTTGAATTTTGCATACACACAAAAAAAAATTTTTCTGAATCAATCACGAAATTAATTGATCCAATTAATTTTTTAATTGAAATGTCTTCAATCACAGAAATGATAGTATCAATTAAAAAATTAATTGACAGTCAATTAAAAAATTAATTGATCCAATTAAAAAATTAATTGATACTATTAACTTGTGTGATTGATTTTTATTTCAATTAAAAAATTTGTTGATTCAATTAAATTTTTAATTGAATATTTTTTAAAACTCAATTAAGATTTTAATTGGAAAAATTTTCGTGAAATTTTTTTCTGTGTACCAATCAATTATTGTTGATTTCCCTGGGGCAGAGTCCGGAAACTCATTATCAAGCCAAGTTTTTGCTTCCACCTTCAGAAAGCAGTATTTTATCAAAACACGACATTCCAAAAGACGCTCTATCTCACAAACTAATTGACTTACAGACGTCAAATTTTGATACGAATCATTTTAAGTTTGGTGCTATATAAAAATAATATGCTTTTAATACTAGCGACGCCATCTATGTGTCAGACCGGGGACTTATCAGCCAACCTGTTATACTTTAAGTCGAAGGACATTTATGAATAACTTACATAAACTTCATATTATCAGGCGAATTGAAGACATCCTTGAGATTACTTTTAGCCTTAAAAAATTGATAACGATTGTAGCTGCATAATGGTAAACAATGTGCACAAGTAACCGAATCTAAAAGTTCAGCTTGCAAATGCTTATTTAATTCCATAGGGGGTGGACTGTAGGTTTGCCACGTAACTGTAAATTATAATAATAATAACAATCTTAAATAATATAAATATTTCTTTACAATATATACATACTACGATGTCTTTCCAAACATTCGGAATGGGCCAATGAACATTGAATCTCTTGCGTATGATTGCTCTTGCTGTCGTAATAATAAAATGGTACACAATCACATAGAGACTTAATACTCTGCATTCGACATGTGAACAAACATTCCGCCAGACCATGTTTGGCATCCTTATGTTCATTGGGGAAATAACAACCTCGTTTCTCTACCGGATGATCTTGTGTTTCCTTTGTGGTAAATTGTGAGATAAGTTGTAGTCTAATCTCAATGGAATCTCCAGCATCAACATGAAATTGTCCAACCTCACCGGTGGATGTTTCCGGTATACGTTGATTACCAAATATTTGTATATTGAAACCATTCCAATTATCCTCAGTGTAAAAATAATCTGAAGTGGAACTATTTAGCAATAATACTAAACCCATATCTTTGCCCGTACGATTGACGTAATAATATTCTTCAGGTGTTCTATGGAAGAAGATGTAGAAGGTCAGTTTGTTGAATTTAATTAGGATGCTGAAATACATACTTGTCATAAAGATAATTGAAAACACAACAATGACCATTGGCAAAAGCCACTGATTTCAAATCTTCCTTACATCGCAATGGCTGTCCTGACCAATAACATTCCAAGAGCAAATCTTCACATTTAGGAGCAAGTCCTTTTAGGACTTCCCTCACATTGAATATATGGCCATTTGAACGTTCGAGTTGAGTCTGCAAATCGAGAGCTTCATCAAAGTCTATGGAATCAGTATTGAATAATCCTGCAAAAAGCTTAAGTTTCTTCAGCCAATATTCGGGTAAATTGAAATCAAAAAATCCACTTGTGCTGTAAGTGATGAGGTAGAAGAAATTTATCAGTAAAATACCATGTTTTGAAGAAATTCACTGGTAAATACACCAAGAGAACAGTCAATAACAAACTATTATATGTTACATGTGTAACATACTCGTACACAGAAAAAAAAATAATCACTTATAAAAAATCACATTAAGGATAGAGGTGTTTTCGTAATATCGAAAACAAATTTGTATAATATGAAGAGAAGCAAATTTCATCCATGCAACCATGCAAAAATTGGTTCATATCGGTCCATAAATATATATAGCCCCCACATAAACTGATCCCCAGATTTGACCTCTGGAGCCTCTTGGAGGAGCAAATTTCAAAATTTTGTCAAAATTGTATTTCAACAGAAAATTTTGTTAAAATTTTACTTCTATAAAAAATTTTGTTAAAATTTTATTACTATAGAAAGTTTTGTCAAGATTTTACTTCTTTAGAAAATTTTGTCCAAATTTTATTTCTATAGAAAATTTTGTCAAAATTTTATTTCTGTAGAAAATTTTGTTAAAATTTTATTACTATAGAAAGTTTTGTCAAAATTTTATATCTATAAAAAATTTTGTCAAAATTTTATTTCTATAAAAAATTTTGTCAAAATTTTATTTCTATAGAAAATTTTGACAAAATCGTTTATTTAAAAAATCAAATTCAGGAAAAATATTCAGTTAGGCTTTCGCTTTTCCAAATCCGAATTGCCGGGCCTCACGCTTGACACCTGCCATCAGATTTTGTACAGCCACCTTGTCCACCTTCTTCGCCGCAGAAAGCCAGTTTGCCTTGAACTGCTGCTCGTCCTTAGCAGTTTTTTTGGTCTTCTTTAGGTTCCGCTTGACAATAGCCCAGTATTTCTCAATTGGGCGGAGCTCTGGCGTGTTGGGAGGGTTCTTGTCCTTGGGAACCACCTGCACGTTGTTGGCGGCGTACCACCCCATGGCCTTTTTACCGTAATGGCAAGATGCCAAATCCGGCCAAAACAGTACGGAACAACCGTGTTTCTTCAGGAAAGGTAGCAGACGTTTATTCAAACACTCTTTCACGTAAATTTCTTGGTTGACAGTCCCGGAAGCTATGAAAATGCTGCTTTTCAAGCCACAGGTACAGATGGCTTGCCAAACCAGATATTTCTTTGCGAACTTCGACAGTTTTATGTGCTTGAAAATATCTGCTACCATTCCTCTTTTGCCGTATAAAACTCCAGTCCCGGAAGCTGCTTGTAGTCGGTTTTGACGTAGGTTTCGTCGTCCATTACCACGCAGTCAAACTTCATCAGCATCGTCGTGTACAGCCTCCGGGATCGCGCTTTGGCCGTCGTATTTTGTATCATCGCAATTTCGAGTCACTACCTTCTTGTAAGTCGATAGTCCGGCTCGTTTTTTGGCTCGATGCACGGTTGTAGACGATACACCCAGCTTATTTGCGGCATCTCGGAGAGAGAGGTTAGGGTTTCGTTTGAAACTACCGGCAACTCTCTTTGTCGTCTCAGCGGCTTCCGGTTTTCGATTTCCCCCCATTCCAGACTTCCTGGCTGTCGACAAACGTTCCCA
The DNA here is from genome assembly GCF_050003625.1 of Haematobia irritans. NCBI lineage: Eukaryota > Metazoa > Arthropoda > Insecta > Diptera > Muscidae > Haematobia > Haematobia irritans. The sequence continues at coordinate 197,593,004 of NC_134399.1, read as the reverse complement.
AACACTTTAATTACATTTGTAACGGTTGATTTGACAACTTTTAGCGATTTTGCCAGCTAGGCGTGCGAGTAGCTCGGATTTTCGCGATGCGCGAGCAAAATTTTGATACGCTGCTCTTCTTGCTTGGACGGCATTTTGACAACTCAAGAGTGAATTCCAAAATCAAAATAGGAGCAACATTCTACACACACACCTTCAAAATTAGGGATGTTCAGGTTTTTTAAATGCAAAATTGAAAGAAATACGTCAAGTTTATATTGACCAAATTTTGACCGTATCACCCTTTACCTTGCCATCGGCAAGTGTTACCGCAACCGAAGTAATTCACCTGTGGATGACTGTCTTTAGTAGAAGTTTCTATGCAATCCATGGTGGAGGGTACATAAGATTCGGCCTGACCGAACTTACGGCCGTATATACTTGTATTCACTTACATTGAAAAAATTTCTTTTCAACTATTTAAAACAATCATTATTAAACCGTTTGTTATAGATTATTTCTCTAAGTGTATTGTACAGCATATAATTATGTACGAACATATTCTCTGAATATTTCTTCATAGCTTTATGACTTAGCTTATTGTTACTGCATACGGCTATCGATGGAAATGGAAAGTTTCTATGCAATCCATGGTGGAGGGTACATAAGATTCGGCCTGACCGAACTTACGGCCGTATATACTTGTATTCACTTACATTGAAAAAATTTCTTTTCAACTATTTAAAACAATCATTATTAAACCGTTTGTTATAGATTATTTCTCTAAGTGTATTGTACAGCATATAATTATGTACGAACATATTCTCTGAATATTTCTTCATAGCTTTATGACTTAGCTTATTGTTACTGCATACGGCTATCGATGGAAATGGAACATCCCAAATTGTATACTCCTGTGGATCCAAGGCAGTAACTGTAGGTTCTGCTAGAAACGATGTCATTGTTGTCAGACATACATATGTGGCAAATGTTACACCCATTACAATGAACATAAACCAGAATATTCTGTGGAGTAAAAAAGAAAAATACAAAGTGAATACAATACAAATACTCCATGAAAATAAATCGCTTCTGTAACATATACTTCCAAACACATTCTGATTCAAACATATATATTTTCAGGATTAGCTCAAACAAAATATTGTTTCTATTGTTCAAACATATTATGTTTCACCTTAGGAATACACTGATAGAAAAAACTTTTAATGAAATTTTCTTTGTGTGTATTTTTAAGGCGCTAATTGGTTTATTGATTGGTATGTCTTTTTAAACACATATAGGTTTATAGGAAATTTCTAAATTAATATATGTTTGCATCCAAACATATTATATTAAAAAAATGTATGTCCCAAACAAAATATGTTTTAACATATTAACATATATGTCGCAAACATGTTATGTTAGTTTAAGAACATTATGTGCTTGCACTTAAATTAATATGCTAAAAATTTAAGTTCCTGCTTTCTCTGGTGATCACATACACGGACAAAAGAGATTTTTTTTCATATGTTTCGGTGTCAAAATTATATGTTTGCAACTCAAATTGTTTGCACATTGTTTTTCAATTCAAGAATATACTGTTTACAAACCAGTATAACGTGTTTGAGAGATATATGTGAATATGTTACTAGGTTTGTGACATACATTTTCTTAAATATAACATCCAGAGACATTATCTTAGATATTTTGTGTAAGCATACCTATGTTTAGAAATGTCAGAGTGAGAGAGAATAAAGAAAAAAGATAAAAATGGCGACGGAAACACGGTTTCCCAAAATTGGTAGAATTCTACGAAAAATGGTAGATTTTTTACCGTTTGCTAGATTAGTATAATTCTTGATGTTTTGGTAGATTCACTCCAACTAAAAGGTACTTCACAAATTTTTATAGAAATAATTTTCTATAGAAATAAAATTTTGACAAAATGTTCTTTAGAAATAAAACTTTGACAAAATGTTCTATAGAAATAAAATTTTGATAAAATAAAATGTTGACAAAATTCTCTATTGAAATAAAATGTTGACGAAATTTACTATAGAAATAAAACTTTGGCAAAATTCTCTATAGAAATAACATTTTAAGAAAACTTTTAAAGAAATAAAATTTTGAAAACATTTTCTATAGAAATAAAATTTTGAGAAAATTCTTATAGAAATAAAATGTTGACAAAATTTTCTATATAAATAAAATTTTGACAAAATTTTCTACAGAAAGAAGATTTTCAGAAAATTTCTATAAAATTATTAAATTTTACTTTTATAGAAATTTTCTCAAAAAAAATTATAGAAATAAACTTTGAAAAAATATCTATAGAAATAAAATTTTGAAAGAAAAAATTCTGTACAAATAAAATTTGACAAAATTTTTTATACAAAATAAAATTTTAAGTAAACTTTTATAGAAATAACTTTTTGAGAAAATTTTCTATAGAAATAACATTTTGGTAAAATTTTCTATAGAAATAAAATTTTGACAACATTTTTATGGAAATAAAATTTTGACAAAATTTTTATAGGAATAACATTTTGACAAAACTTTCTGTAAAAATAAAATTTTGAAAAACAAATCTATTGAAAAAGCTTTTGCAAAAATCTATAGAAATAAAATTAAAAAAAATTCTGCAGAAATAAAATTTTGACAAAACTTTCTGTAGAAATAAAAATTTGTGAAAATTTTCTATAAAATAAAATTTTTGGAACATTTTCTATAGAAATAAAATTTTGAGAAAATTTTTATAGAAATAAAATTTTGATACAATTTTATAGGAATAAAATTTTGACAAAACTTTCTGTAAAAATAAAATTTTGAAAAAAAATCTATAGAAATTAACTTTTGAAAAAATCTATAGAAAAAAATTAAAAAAACTGCAGAAATAAAATTTTGAAAAAACTTTCTATAGAAATAAAAATTTGTCAAAATCTTCTATAGAAATAAACTTTTGACAAAATTTTCTATAGAAACAAAATTTTGAAAAAAATTATATAGAAGTAACATTTTAACAACATTCTCTATAGAGGTAAAATTTTAAAAACATTTTCTATAGAAATAGAAATTTCACAAAACTTTCTATAAAAATAAAATTTTGACAAAATTTTCTATAAAAATAAAATTTTGACAAAATTTTCTATAGAAATAAAATTTTGACACAATTTTTTATAGAAATAAAATTTTGACAAAATGTTCTATAAAAATAGAATTTTGGCAAAATTTTCTATAGAAATAAAATTTTGACAAAAATTTCTATAGAAATAAAATTAAAAAAAATCTACAGAAAGATTTTGAGAAAATTTCTATAAATGTAAAATTTAAAAAAAAAATATAGAAATAAACTTTTGAAAAAAAAAACTATAGAAATAAAATTTTGAAAGAAAAAATTCTGTAAAAATAAAATTTTGGCAAAATTTTCTATACAAAATAAAATTTTAAGAAAACTTTTATAGAAATAAAATTTTGAGAAAATTTTCTATAGAAATAAAATGTTGAAAACATTTTCTATAGAAATAAAACTTTGAGAAAATTTTTATAGAAATAAAATGATGACAAAATTTTCTATATAAATAAATTTTGACAAAATGTTCTACAGAAAGAAGATTTTGAGAAATTTTCTATAAAAAAAAATTAAAAAAAAATTATAGAAATAAACTTTTAAAAAAATCTATAGAAATAAAATTTTGAAAGAAAAAACTTCTGTAAAAATAAAATTTTGACAAAATTTTCTATACAAAATAAAATTTTAAGAAAACTTTTATAGAAATAAAATTTTGAGAAAATTTTCTATAGAAATAAAAATTTGGGAACATTTTCTATAGAAATAAAATGTTAACAAAATTTTCTATATAAATAAAATTTTGACAGAATTTTCTACAGAAAGAAGATTTTGAGAAAATTTGTATAAAATTAAAATTTAAACAAAAAAAATATAGAAATAAACTTTTGAAAAAAATCTATAGAAATAAAGTTTTGAAAGAAAAAAAATTCTGTAAAAATACAATTTTGACGAAATTTTCTATACAAAATAAAATTTTAGGAAAGCTTTTATAGAAATAAAATTTTGAGAAAATTTTCTATAGAAATAAAATTTTGGGAACATTTTCGATAGAAATAAAATTTTGAGAAAATTGTTATAGAAAAAAAATTTTGACAAAATTTGTATAGAATAAAATTTTGACAAAAATGTCTATAGAAATAAACTTTTGAAAAAATCTATAGAAATAAAATTAAAAAAATTTTGACAAAACTTTCTATAGAAATAAAAAGTTGTCAAAATCTTCTATAGAAATAAAATTTTGACAAAATTTTCTATAGAAACAAGTTTGAAAAAAATTTATATAGAAGTAAAATTTTAACAACATTCTCTATAGAGGTAAAATTTTAAAAACATTTTCTATAGAAATAGAAATTTCACAAAATTTCCTATAATAACAAAATTATGACAAAATTTCCTATAAAAATAAAATTTTGACAAAATTTTCTATAGAAATAAAATTTTGACAAAATTTTTTTATAGAAATACAATTTTGACAAAATGTTCTATAAAATAATTTTTGACCAAATTTTCTATAGAAAAGTTTGAAAAAATTTATATAGAAGTAAAATTTTAACAACATTCTCTATAGAGGTAAAATTTTAAAAATATTTTCTATAGAAATAGAAATTTCACAAAATTTCCTATAATAACAAAATTATGACAAAATTTTCTATAGAAATAAAATTTTGACAAAAATCTTTATAGAAATAAAATTTTGACAAAAATCTTTATAGAAATAAAATTTTGACAAAATTTTCTACAGAAAGAAGATTTTGAGAAAATTTCTATAAAAGTAAAATTAAAAAAAAAAATTAAATAAATAAATTTTTGAAAGAATTTTCAATTTCAATTTTTTGAATTCGTCTTTATTAGTCTTCATTTCTCATTATAATTACAATGTTTGGATGAGATTTTATCTTTTAGATATTGCTACAAATAAGATTATTCATCAGAGATATTAACAATATGTTTCAATCTATATTTATCTATATATTTATCTAAATAAATTTTTGAAAGAAAAAAATTCTGTAAAAATAAAATTTTTACAAAATTTTCTATACAAACTAAAATTTTTAGAAAACTTTTATAGATATAAAATTTTGAGAAAATTTTCTATACAAATAAAATTTTGGGAACATTTTTATAGAAATAAAATTTTGACAAAAATTTCTGTAAAAATAAAATTTTGAAAAAAAAATCTATAGAAATAAACTTTTGAAAAAAATCTATAAAAATAAAATTAAAAAAAATCTAAAAATTCTAAAATTTTAACAACATTTTCTATAGAAATAGAAATTTCACAAAATTTTCTATAAAAATAGAAATATGACAAAATTTTCTATAGAAATAAAATTTTGACATTTTTTTTTTTATAGAAATAAAATTTTGACAAAATTTTCTATAGAAATAAAATTTTCACAAAATTTTCAATAGAAATAAAATTGCAACAAAATTTTCTATAGAAATAAATAAAAATTTTCAATAGAAATAAAATTGCAACAAAATTTTCTATAGAAATAAAATTTTGACAAAATTTTCTATAAAAATAAAATTTTGACAAAATTTTCTATAAAAATAAAATTTTGACAAAATTTTCTATAGAAATAAAATTTTCACAAAATTTTCTATAGAAATAAAATTTTGACAATATTTTCTATAGAAATAAAATTTTTACAAAATTTCTATAGAAATAAAATTTTGACAAAATTTTCAATAGAAATAAAAGTTTGGCAACATTTTCTATACTCGTAGAAATAGCATTTTGTCTGAATTTTCTATAGAAATAAACGTTTGACAAAATTTTCAATAGAAATAAAATTTTGACAAGATTTTCTATCGAAATAAAATTTTGACAAAATATTCTATAGAAATAAAATGTATACTTAATTTGTATAGAACTTTTTTACACATTTTGAGTTCATTTTTTTACACATTTTTAGTTTAATTAGCAAAAACTAATTAAAATAATAAAAAAAAATTCACATTTGACAAAATTGAACTAAAATAAACTATTTTTCATGAACTAAAAAGAAGTTACATCGGTTATAAAAAATATCGTCGTCTTTTTCTGGGGGTGGGTAGCAGAAATTTCGTTAGAGGTGCATATCGGCTATAAGCCTGTTTCACTTTTTCATAAACTCTTTCAAGTGACAAACCTTGAAAAATCTTCAAATACATACTCATGGAATGTAACACCTATTTCATCATATAACCAATGACTGTAATTACATTTGTCAATACAAAATCTGCACTTAATTGGATTTTAATCACTTTATACAAAATAAGACATTCATATATTCCGTTTTTTTAATTGTTTTTAAAAGTACTACAACATACGTAGTTTTTTTCGAAATATTCACTATATATAATTTCATTATAAACAATAATGTCGTTTATTTTAATAATACTGATTTCCCCAAAAATTCCTATCATCTCCATACATTTTACAAACAGCAAAGTACATTCAGCACCTGCGCTTCATACATTTATGCTAACATATATTGCCAGCTCCATACCTTTGATACTTTCGCCGTCGTATGTAATACAAAAGGCCAAATCCATTGAGGCTGGTTTTTTGGAAATACTCAACCAATGTCTCCTTAGCAGCCACATACAATACTGAAGATGGTGATGACGATGATGGCATTACGAAAAGTTTATTAAACTTTGACCATTCGATTGAAAAACAATGGAGTTAACGGTTGCCCAAAAGAAGAAAGTGCATTAGATGATTTCACTTGAGAAAATATTAAAAGCCACCAAAACGTAGAGTGTCAATGCGACTCACTATTGATGACATTTGTTCACGCATATGCAGGTGAAGACTAACTTCATCTAAGAGTTTTAACCTTTGTCGGTATAGTGTTGTTATGATTTTAATAAAAATTGTAATGATTGATAAATAATTGCAGTACAATGCCCAAACATGTTTTCTATGGTCAATATTGGTTAGGTTGATTGGCGATGATGGTTCGATGGTTTGTCACCTAATGCCAAAATTGATAAAAATCTTTTAGTAAAGACAACACGTTTCTAGCTACATAGATGAGGTCATAGCAACCACATTTGGTGGGTTTGAATATGCTCAATCGGTTTACATGGGACTACCTCAAATTAATAGGTAGTCCCTCAAAAAAAAGTGAACGAAATTTTTTATATCCGAATAACTTTATTTAGGTTCATAGTTCAATTTCCTTATTTTAATTAGTTATTTCTTACTTTGAACTAAAAATGAGAAAAAAGTTGTTTACCAAAAAAATCGTTAATATTTTCCTAAAATAGGTGAAGTTTACTTAAATTGCGTTCATAAGTTTCTGAAATAAGTAAACTTTTTTTTTTTTAAATTGCGTTGAACTTCATATCACCGCTAAAGACACTTTAACAATTTTTAACTCTAATTTTTTCCTTCAAACTATGGAATTTTCTTAAACAACAGAAAAAATATAAGTATACATATATTTAAATCTAGACCAATTTGGACAAATTTTTACATTTTCTAAAAAAACTCTTATTTTGCAAAATTTTATTTCTATAGACAATTTTGTCAAAGTTTTATTTCTGCAGACAATTTTGTAAAAATTTTATTTCTGCGAAAAGGTGTACATTTTATTTCTATAGCAAATTTTGCCAAAATTTTATTTCTGTGGAAAATTTTGTCAAAATTGTATTTCTATAGAAAATTTTGTCAAAATTTTATTTCTATTGAAAATTTTATTTCTATAAAAAACGTTGTCAACATTTTATTTCTATAGAAAATTTTGTCAAAATTTTATTTCTATAGAATATTTTGTCAAAATTTCATTTCTATAGAAACTTTTGTAAAAATTTTATTTCCATAGAAACTTTTTATTCTACAGAAAATTTTGTCAAAATTTTATTTCTATAAAAAACTTTGTCAACATTTTTTTCTATAGAAAATTTTGTCAAAATTGTATTTCTATAGAAAATTTTGTAGAAAAATTTATTTCTATAGAAAATTTTGTCAAAGTTTTATTTCTATAGAACATTTTGTCAAAATTTTATTTCTATAGAAAAATTTTGTCAAAACTTTATTTATATAGAACATTTTGTCAAAATTTTATTTCTATAGACAATTTTGTCAAAATTTTATTTCTATAGAAAATTTTGTCAAAATTTTATTTCTATAGACACTTTTGTCAAAATTTTATTTCCATAGAAGATTTTGTCAAAATGTTATTTCTATAGAAAATTTTGTCAAAATTTTATTTCTATAGAAAATTTTGTCAAAATTTTATTTCTATAGAAAATTTTGTCAAAATTTTATTTCTATAGAAAATTTTGTCAAAATTTTATTTCTATAGACACTTTTGTCAAAATTTTATTTCCATAGAAAATTTTGTCAACATTTTATTTCTATAGAAAATTTTGTCAACATTTTATTTCTATAGAAAATTTTGTCAAAATTTTATTTCTATAGACACTTTTGTCAAAATTTTATTTCCATAGAAAATTTTGTCAACATTTTATTTCTATAGAAAATGTTGTCAACATTTTATTTCTATAGAAAATTTTGTCAAAATTTTATTTCTATAGACACTTTTGTCAAAATTTTATTTCCATAGAAAATTTTGTCAACATTTTATTTCTATAGAAAATTTTGTCAACATTTTATTTCTATAGAAAATTTTGTCACAATTTTATTTCTATAGGTAATTTTGTCAAATTTTATTTATATAGAAAATTTATTGAATTTTTTTTATAGGAAATTTTGACAAATTTTATTTCCATAGAAAATTTTGTTCAACTTTTATTCTATAGGAAATTTTGTCAATACTTTATGTCTATAGGAAAAATTTAAATACTTTATGTCTATAGGAAAAATTTTCAACAGTTTAGTCCGTACAAATTTTTTCAAAATTTTATTTCTATAGAAACTTTTGTCAAAATTTTTTTCCATAGAAGATTTTGTCAAAATTTTATTTCTATAGAAAATTTTGTCAAAATTTTATTTCTATAGAAAATTTTGTAAAAATTTTATTTCCATAGAAACTTTTGTCAAAACTTTATTTCCATAGAAGATTTTGTCAAAATTTTATTTCCAAGAAGATTTTGTCAAAATTTTATTTCTATAGAAAATTTTGACAAAAGTTTAGTTCAATAGAACATTTATGAACAAGTACCTCTTTGCAAAATCTACCAAAATCAAGAATTCTTCCAATCTACAAAACAGTAAAAAATACACCATTTTTTGTAGAATTCTACCAACTGTGGAATCCGGCTCAGGGGCCGGCTCTAACCATTATTGATAAAGACACCAGTTGTGAACTTCCGTCTTATCACTGAGTGCTGCCCGATTCTATGTAAAGCTCAATGACAAGGGACCTTCTTTTTATAGCCGAGTCCGAACAGCGTTCCACATTGTAGTGAAACCACTTAGAGAAGCTTTGAAACCCTCACAGATGTCACCAGCATTACTGAGGTGGGATATTCCACCGCTGAAAAACTGTTTGGTGTTTGATCGAAACTGGATTTGAACACACGACCCTATGTATGCAAGGCGGGCATGCACCACGGTGGCTTCCTTTCTGGGTGTGTGAGTAGTACTTAAAACAATTTCTAAGGATGAAAATTAGCTTAAGGGCTCAAATTCAAAATTGTTAGATGTAAAATGTACCTTAAACAATTTCTAAATAACTAAATGTTGTCTATGCCATGGTAGCTGACATGAGTGCTACACGCCAAAAAAATGGGAACCCACCATGAAAAAATGTAGAATATTTTTTTTTTTGCGTACATTAGTTAAATTGACTAAAATGTTAACTAAATATATTAACTAAAATATATTACTTTTGTCAAATTGTAGAAAATTTATTAAAAATAATATTTTTTCGGTTACTTAAGAAAATTTAATATTTTGAAGGAATAAATGGAGTTAAAAATTGTTAAAATGTCTTTAGCGATATACGAAGTTATAGATAGACACCAATTAAGAACATTTGAGAAAATATAAACAAATTTTTAAAAAATTTACCCATTTTAGAAAAATATTAACTATCTTATGAGAATGTTGAAATTAGTCAAATTGTGTACATAACAGGGCTGTGGAGTTGAGTCAATTTTGCTCGACTCCGAGTCCAGCATTTTTCGGTCTATATGTTTATTGTATTAAAATGTACCGTTATCAACAATAAAAATATAAAAATAAAAAGTTTCAAGCTACTCAGATAGAAACTGAGCCTAGATCTATATGGGGGTTATATTAAAATATTGACCGATATGAAGCATAAAAAATTAAATGAAGCATAAAAATTGAAATGAAGCATAAAAAATGAAATGAAGCATAAAAAATTGCTAAATTCATGTCTCCCACAAAGTAGTTCAAAATTTCTTTAAATTTGTAAATTTTACTACAAATGCGCCCATCTTGAACTTCGTATGGCACTAAAGACATTCTTGCAATTTTGAACTCCCATTTTTTTCCTTCAAACTACAAAATTTTCTTTAACAAATGAAAAAATTAATATGTCTAGTAAATTTTCTTGAATTTGTCGAAAAATATTTCCTTATTTTTGTGATATCAGCGTGCTGTCAGCGTTTGTAATAATGTTTAACCCCTAAAGGTGAGTACTATGTTTGGTTTTTTTCACCAAAACACTAAATTAAAAGTACAAATATATTTATGACGACGATTATATTTTGATCAAGTCTTGCCAAATAATGGATGGAAAAGATCTAAGGAATTGATTGCAAATAATTGTATATTTCTAAATTTATTAATTAAAAAAAGTAACCGTGAAAACAAGCTGGGTTTCAACTTGAAAACTGAACATAGTACTCAGTTAACCCTTAAATGCGCATTGTTTATCACATAAGATACAACCAGAAAACAAAAATTCGTACGTCTTAAAATTTTGACCGAATTTTATGAAATCAAGTTTCTTGTATTTAAGAAATAATAACAGTATTTTTAAAAATATGTTTTTTCCGTTTTTTGTAGTACTTCTGAATAATCGGCAGTCAAATTGAAAATCAAATTTTGAACAGAAATTCAATTAAAAAAACTACAAATTTGAAGATAAATTAAATTTACCAGATTTGAAAGTAATGTTGGTAAAAAAACTGTATAGTGTAAAAATATCTCTATTATCTACTTAAATCAAATTGTTTATTTGTAATTAAAAACTTAGTTTAATGTACACTGTATTTTTTAAGATACTATCACTATTTTTTTCAAAAACACACATTTTTGTTAACGTAGTATGAACAAGTTCTTTTTTACCATTTTGCATATTATATGTTTTTTCTGAGGATTCGGTGATCTTGTGCATTAAAGGGCAGTGTTGCCAGTATTATGGATTTTCCCCCAAATTGGGGATATTTTTTCGTGAATGGGGACGAAATTTCTGAGTTGGGGCTTGGGGATTCGGTGGGGAATTTCCATAAATTTGGTCATTTTTTTCGAAAAATCGGTTTAATCTTTTTTAAGAAAAAAATTATTTCTATAGGAAATTTTGTTAAAATTCCATTCCTATAGAAAATTTTGTCAAAATTTCATTTCTATAGAAAATTTTTTGACAAAATATTGTCAAAATTTTACTTCTATAGAAAATTTTGTCAAAATTATATTTCTGTATAGACAATTTTCCAAAATGTTATTTCTGTATAGAAAATGATCTCTCAAATTTTTTTTTTGTTCTACATAGAAAATTTTTTCAAAATTTAATTTCTATTTAGAAATTTTCTCAATTTTTTTCTATATAGAAAATTTTCTCAAAATTTTATTTCTATATCATTTTCATACCTCCAGCATTTGGAAGACGATCACCAGTCTCTTGGTGTTGTGGTTCGAAATCTTGATCTTATTGCAGCTAGTTGAATTTGACAAAATTTTAATTTTTAATTTATTACTGATTTGCTACAGCAGAGCCCTTTGCCTTATTTTTTTTAACTTGTCAAAAAAGTATTGGGGATTTTTGTGAGGAATTTAAGTTTAAATTGGGGATTTTTGGGGACGAAAACATCACAATTTGGGGACATGAGCCAGAAAAATACTGGCAACTCTGTTTAAAGGTTAAAATTTTCTAAAAATAATCTTAACTTTCTAAAATTAACCAAAATGTTTTTTCCTGGTGGGTTTACTGTTTTTTCATGTATATGTCAAATACGTTTCCACAGATCATCTCTGGTCAAGTCGAATGAATGTGGAGGCTTCTATGCACTCAAAACCGTACTAATTTATGGATCCCAAATAGCTCTAAATTCAAAGATTCTGGCAAATCAACGTTGAAGGTTGGAAAAAACTAGAGTTTTTGGCAAAACCAGAATAACCATATCCGAAGCGCTCTAGAATCCAATTAAGAAGATCAGTTAATATGTGAGTGATATATAACGAAAATTGTCCTACAGACCCATCTTCTTCGAAAATCGATATTTCAATATGTTATAAATGTAAAATGTAAAAGTTATGGTTGTGGGCATTAAAATGGATCGATTCATCCCACCTTTTAGCCTAACTTTCTAGAAGACATTAAAGATCCTCATCATTGATAGCTGGCGCATACTTACAGTCAATCCGTTGTTGTTGTTCTTGTTGTTGTAACAGTTTTTAATGTAGTTTCATCCATTTTGTTCTATGCTTGTGTAGTTCAGCTGGTAGCCAGATCAAGGAACTCTGCGACAAGGATGGGGTGTGTCCAGAGTGATCTGGTAGTGAGACGGTAGGCTTAGCTGGGCAAGCAAATAGGTGACGAGTGTCATGTGGCCCTTGATTACATATGGGACACACGTCATCTATGCTGCTATCAATTACTGATAAGTATGAATTGAGGCGGCTGCACTTGCCTGATCTTAATTGGGCCAAAACTACCCTTGTCTGCCGTGGGAGGTATCTCTCCTCCAGTGCAATGGGCGGCGGTCGGACTCCGAGAACAGGATTAACCTTGTAGCTTCTCACCGCTTCAGCTACAGTATCCTCATGAATGCTGTTCAGACCTGTCTGGTATGCTGCCTGATCTAGAGGCTCTCTTTTGTAACGCTGGATCTCGGGCTCTAGAAGGTGAAGATCAACCTTACATTCCTGGGTGGAGGTTGTCTATCTACAAGATGGTGATTCGGATGACAACTTCGATGGCAACCCAAGAGGTACTGCTTTGACAACATGTAGTTGTGTCGACGCACTGGGATGATCTTGGTCTCCGCATAAAGGTGATCCAGGGGTGTACTGCGGAGACATCCTGTTGCGGTTCTAAGGGCAGCGTTCTAACAGGTCTGTATGTTATTCCACTGCGTATCGCTCGTTTACCACTGACCGGCCAATTGCCTTATATGTAGTTAACAAGGTTTCTTTGTCCGCACCCCAAGTGCTGCCGGAAAGCGACTTGAGGACCTTGTTTCTACCTCGGAGCTTTTTACAAATTGCAGTGGCATGGGCGGACGACCTATAAAGGCTGTCAAATGTGACCCCGAGAATCTTGGGTAATTTGTTGTCGGAATTGTTTCGCCATCGACCCTGACATTCAACTGCCTGCGTACTTCCACCGTCCATGTAGTGAATAGTGTGGCTGAGGATTTGGTGGGAGATATCCTCAAATTTCTTGCAGTGAAATAACTGGTAAGATCAGCGAGGTAGACATTTAATCGATCGCAAATGTCATCAACAATGGGCCCGGATGCCATGATTGTGCAATCGTCCGCATAAGACACAATCTCGACGCCGTCAGGAAGGGGTGGAATCGAGGACAGGTAGAGGTTAAACAGTGCCGGAGATATCACCCCGCCCTGGGGAACTCCCTGTTTAACTCTACGGGGTTTTGACTTCTTGTCCCTGAATTCCACGTACGACTGGCACATATAATTCAGAACCCAACGCTTCGTTACTGCCGGTAGGTACGTGTTCTCGATGTCCTCGAATGTGGCATGGTTGACCGTATCGAACGCTTTCGATAGGTCAAGCGCCACGAGGACCGTCCTATGACACGGTTTGGGCTGATTAAGTCCCCTATTGATATGTGTCGAAATGGCATGTAAGGCTATCGTCGTACTGTGTACAGGGATGGAAAATGCAGTACTATAGTACTTTTTTCAATACTTATTCACCCTGATGAGTACCGTAGTACCCCCGCGAATGATTTAGTACCTTTTGTATAGACATTTTTTTTGACTCGATATCGGAATTGTGGTACAATAGTTTTGACAAAATAATTTTAATATAAGTCTTTTGCTTATTTGGCAAAACAGACAAGTTAATGCGGGAAGAAAATTTTGATATTGTAAAAGCCAAAAACACGATTTTATTGAATTTCAAGAATGTTTTAGTCGAAAAAGCATGTGTTTCTATACTAAGCTTCACACGAACAATTTCTAGATGAGAAGTTATCGATCGCATACTAAAATAATGCGAACCATTCGTCAGTCACGGTCGAAAGTTGAGGCAAAAATAATCTACCAACATTTCTTATCAAAAACTACCAAAAAATATTATTTTCCAAAAATTTGTTTCTTCAGAAAATTTTGCCAAAATTTTACTTCTACAGAAAATTTTGTCAAAATTGTTTTCTTTTGGAAAATTTAGTCAACATTTTATTTTTATAGAAAATTTTATTTCTATAAAAAATTTTGTTAAAATTTTATTTCATTAGACAATTTTGTCAACATTTTATTTCATTAGAAAATTTTCGCAAAAATTTATTTTTATTTATCTACAGAAAATTTATGATGTACCATGAAGTACATCTGTGGCAACCGTGATTACAATACTACGGTAGTCTTTGTAAGCGGATATAAAATTAAAAAAATATTTAAAATTGAGGAGTTGACAAACAAAATTTTATTGTCTTTAAAATTCAGTCTAAAGCAGCTCTTGACAATAATCTTCCAATGGAATTTTTGTTGAAATTTAGTGAAAAGTACTTTTTTGCTCAAAAAAATACCTTTTTTGTACTTTCTTAAAAATTGTATTTTCCATCCCTGACTGTGTACCTTACGGAATCCATGTTGATGGTGGACAGAGAAGGGATATCGGTCTGTACGATTCACCTTTACTCGAATCTTTGCCTGGCTTCAGTTGTGGAATCACTCTTTCCATCTTGAGGACAAATTGAGGAGTCTGGTCATGTACTCAACTCCCAGTATTCCCAGATGCTTCAGCATTAGCATTGAAATTTCGTCGGGGCCCAGCGCCTTAGATGGTTTCGCCCTGATTTAACAGTCAATCCGTCATTTCCATCGTCGTGGTGTATCGACCAAATATTCATAAATTTAAAAGATTTTTTTATTTAAGGTAAAGTTGGTTCAGTTATACTATAACTGTCTTAGGGTCTGATCGACTATGTTACATTCATGCAGAAATAAAAATAAATAAATAAACGCCGGGATCAGGATTTGGTTAAAGTTTTCTTGATATTGTGTTGTTATATTACATCTCTACAATGGAGTACAGATATAGATGATTTTCATTGTAGACTTAGGAATTTTTATCTTCATGTCCATGTTGTTCATGCTGTAACAGCTCAAAGATGTTCTTTAAACACATGGTGACATCCATATAAATCCAAATAAGAAAACCATTCAATTTAATATTCTCATAGATTTTTTTATTGTTGAATTACTTTTTCTTACAGATCTATAAGACACATGCTTATTTATTTTTTTAAAAAAAGTGTAATTTTTTTATTAAATGTTTAATATTTCTTTTTTTCCTCTTGATAACAAAGATATGAAACATAATGAAGATGATTACTAAACGATATCTAAATATGACGATGATTAAAGTTATCTTGATCAATTTTTCTTTGTATATTTTTCATTGTTTTACAATCTATGCATCACTATATAGTATATTTATTGATTTTTCACTTGATGTTTTTTCTCATTTTTTTTATGCTAACAAAATTATTATCAAACATGTGTGGGTGTGTATGTGTGTTTTTGGAATGCATTAAAACATTTAAAATATGTAATTGTAAAACATATTTTTTTTTATAAAAATATCGAATATATCATATAAATAAATATAAAACGAAGACGAAACATATTAAATACATATAAATGGAAAATATTTGATTATTTAACGATTTTTTATCAAATTACAATAAGGGTTGGAATAAAACTACTAAGAGTTAAAAGTCATTTAATCCAACGGATGGATTGATGGTGGGAAGGAATATATTGAACGACAATGATTTAATCAAGACACAGAGATACCAAAAATGTTTAAAACAAAATTAACACACAAAACGATTGATGGGAAGTGAGAGGGGAGTAATAAGAGTCTATGCTAACAAACCATATTTCATATGAATTATTTCTAAGCATAACTTCATCGCTTGCTTCAAAAATGTCATAATTTAAAATTTTTTATAAATAAAATTAAAATGTTTTAAGCCATAATGCAATACAAAAATCTACCACTAAGGATTTCGAACCTATGTCCTAATAATAATGAAGAACTTTTCGATGGTATTTTACGTTCATACCACAAACACATAAAATGTCATTTATGGATTAGATTTAATTGGCTGCAATATTTGGATCACAAGTTGAGGATCTATTTTACTGGGTAGTAGTATATCCAACATGTGTGTGTGTTTTTTTTTTTTTTAATTATATCATCGGTAATGATCAAAGTTTTTGGACAGACATTTTCCACAAAACATATCACTCAGAATTAATTTTAAGAATTATTTTACAGATATTGCTAGGCTTGTGATTCATATCCACAGGCGGAATAAAGATTATGTTTTTTTTTATTTTTAAAATTTCAACTTCCGGACAAAATAAATCGGATCATTGACACGAAAAATTTTCCAATTAAAGTCTTATCACTTATCAATGGACTGAATAGTCTAAGTGAGCCTGAATCTTAATCGGGCTGCCACTTTAACCTAACCTTTAACTTAAGTCTTAATTGAGTTTTAAGAAATATTCAATTAAAAATTTAATTGATTCAACCAATTTTTTAATTGCAACAAAAATCAATCACAAAAATTAACAGTATCAATTAATTTTTTTAATTGGATCAATTAATTTTTTAATTGATACTATAATTTCTGTGATTGAAGACATATCAATTAAAAAATTAATTGGATCAATTAATTTCGTGATTAGATTAGACAAAAAAAATTGTGTGTGTGATAAACGGAAGCTGATCTAAAATTAATAAGACATAGTCCGACAATGACCTAGTTCAATTATAGCCCGAAAAAAGCAGTAATCTTGCGAATGTTTTCAATATCATAACCTTGTAAAACGTTTTTTAGAAAAGGTGCACCAGGTTTTGACTCTTTATACAGAAAAAAATTTCACGAACATTTTTCCAATTAAAATTTTAATTGAGTTTTAAAAAATAGTCAATTAAAAATTTAACCGATTCAACAAATTTTTTAATTCCAACAAAAATCAATCACAAAAATTAATAGTATCAATTAATTTTTTAATTGGATCGATTAATTTTTAATTGACTTTCTATTCATTTTTTAATTGATACTATCATTTCTGTGATTGAAGACATTTCAATTAAACAATTAATTGGATCAATTAATTTCGTGATTGAATCAAAAAAAAATTGTTTATGTGTACGGTATTTTTTTATATAAAATTGTAATATTGAGAAATGTCGCCACAACTTCAGAGTGCACACAAAATTTTTTTTTTGATTCAATCACGAAATTAATTGATCCAATTAATTGTTTAATTGAAATGTCTTCAATCACAGAAATGATAATATCAATTAAAAAATTAATTGATACTATTAATTTTTGTGATTGATTTTTGTTTCAATTAAAAAATTTATTGAATCGATTAAATTTTTAATTGAATATTTTTTAAAACCCAATTAAATTTTAATTGGAAAAATTTTCGTGAAATTTTTTCTGTGTGGTTTAATATTTTGTCAATACCTGGAATTGAACAAATGAGTTTCGGTATTTTTCCTTACACTAAATGGATTAAAAACAATTCGAATAGAGTCAAGAAATATAGGCTCACATTGACTTTTTGCAAAAAAAAAAAAATAAAAATGGATTCTTGACGATCAAAGTGGAGGACTCCGATTAGCTCTAGGCCAAAACCCATAGACGGTTAACTTTTGAATAAACTGAAGGTTGACTTTTACTTTTTTAATTTGAAAATTTGAATTTTTCATTCTAAGTGCACAAAAAAAAATTCTGCTTCAATCACGAAATTAATTGATCCAATTAATTTTTTAATTGAAATGTCTTCAATCATAGAAATGATAGTATCAATTAAAAAATAAATTGATCCAATTAAGAAATTAATTAAATTAAGCAATACTATTAATTTTTGTGATTGATTTTTGTTTTAAATTAAAAAAATAATAAATTGAATATTTTTTAAAACTCAATTGAGACTCTATTTGGAAAAATTTTCTGTGTACTATTGGAATTAAGTTATATGGAGGCCCCAAACTATTCATTACCGTAAATATAGATGTATTTTCTACTCTTTGCAAAGAACCTGTACAATTTTTTTTTTAATTTTTTGAAAATTTTGTAAAATTAGG
Organism: Haematobia irritans; assembly: GCF_050003625.1. Classification (NCBI taxonomy): domain Eukaryota; kingdom Metazoa; phylum Arthropoda; class Insecta; order Diptera; family Muscidae; genus Haematobia; species Haematobia irritans. The sequence goes on along the minus strand of NC_134399.1, from coordinate 197,574,498 downwards.
TGCTCTACCTACACTCAAAGAAAGGACTTATGTTAATATGACTGCTGTTTTTCAACAGACAAAACGATTGGAAACTGCTGACTGAAAAATGATTAATTTCATGAAATTTTGTGCTGATCCGATCACCATTGTTATAGCAGAAAACAGTTCATCTATTTTAACTAATGCACTTTGCTATTTCAGCAACGTTGTTTGTCAAAAACTTTTGGCAGACGCATTTACTAATTCAACAGTATTTGTTTGCTATTACAGCAAAGAAAAAGGTTTGCTGTTTCAACTAACTGATGTCTTTTAGTAAAACACACCTTAAGACAACAAAAATGGATAAAATAAAAAGAAAACTTAGTTAAAACTGTTCAAGAGGCTTTGCAGCATATACTGAATTTTACCGTATACATTTTTCTTGTTCAGTTTTAATGCGTTTGTGTCGTTAACATTGAATATTTAATCAGCTAGCAACAAAATTGGGGCATTAGAAGGTTAAATCAACTACATAGTCTGCTTTCCCTTTTTCAGCAAACAAAAACTGCTGCTTTAGCAAAAATTTTTGCGGTTAAATAATACTAATAAATTTTCGAGTGTATTAAAATATTTGTTGCATAATTTTAAATAAAGGAAATATTTGATTATGGTTGCAAGCTTAAAATTTTTTATGTCGATTATCATGGTAAAACCCAAAGATAGCCTTAGCTTTGTAAAACTTTTATTTAATGTAAAATATTTCTTATTGTCTGTGAAAATCCGCAACACTACGAAACTTCTGTTCACAAATGCTTCTTAAGCTTATTTTAATATTTTCTTTGATTATTTTGGTTTTTTATAAATTTTAAATTAGGACATTGTTGAAGCAAGACCGCTATTTCTTTATCTTGATTTACTCTCTATATAACTCTCCGCTATAATGTTATTTGTGTTTTCAATATAGTTCTACTTAAATAGTTAAAAGGGGGTTTCATTCTAATACTTGATGTTTTTCTTAATTTACGAAAGTCAATGTGCCATAATGCTTCAAGTGCATTGGACTTGCTAACTAGATATTGGATGTTAATTGTCAGTATTATCACCTGCTATATTATCTCTTTTACTATTATGGTGGTGGTGTTAGAAAAACAATGGAATGTTCTTGGGTATTATTGGATTTTGTTTTCTTTTAAATTAAAACAGATTTGAAAAAATAGTAATAATAAACGGTCTTGCTAAATCGTTAATATACGTAATCGAAAAAGACTTTTAAAAACTATAGTGTTAAATATGTATAATAATAATAATAATAATATAATAGTTAAAAAGTATAATATAATATATATGTGTGTATGCGCATATGTATAATTAAATACAAACAAATACCGATTGTGTGTGACAGTTGATCGATCTTACAAATGACGTACGAATAAAGCAAAAAAAAAATTAATTTATTTTATATGTATGTATACATAGTGGAATGGAATGTTGTTTTTTCCCAACAAAGGACGGGGAAGAAAGTTTGAGGCTTGTAGGTCAGTCAATTAAATAATTGGGTATACAACAGGGAAAATGGTAAATAATTTCGATTTTGAAATGGAATTTGTTTTCTTGAATCTTCTTCTTTTTCATCATCATCATCATTAGTTTGTTTATTTAAAGCCAAAAAATTTGCAACATTTTTTTCCCTCTTAGAATAGAGAATAGGAGATATGTTTTCATTAAAATATCAATATATATATATGTTAAGGCCATAACAATACGATTGTCAAGTCTATGAATTAGTCGTGTGTGTTTTTTTGTATTTAGAGTGGATCGGATTTGATAGTTAAGTATCGGCCATATTGTGATTTTTACCTCCACAAAAAATACGCTTTCCCTAAACGGACGGAAATATACAACAATTGTGATAACATAATCGTAATAAGCAAAAAACTTTTCTCTTACAATAGCAACAGTAGTTGTAATAGTACTTGCAATGGTGGTTGTTGTGGTGGTGGTGGTGGTAGTATTTAGAGATACGTCAATCTGTAGATTTTGTAAAACTTAAGTTCCCATATATTTATATAGTTAACGTTAAAATTATATAGACTCAGAGATGTAAAACCCCATCTCTGGACTCAACAATTGGTGCACCGTTACCTCCTACAATGCCACCAGTCGTTAGTTGATGTGGATGATGTTGTTGCTGTTGTAGGCCGCCGCCGATGCCCCCACCGGCATTGTCATCAAGCGTTAAGCCCGTTAAGTCTACAATCTCATCTTGATCATCTTGTTCCTGTTCATCGGATGTATTTGTGTGATTGGTATGATGGGAACCGCTTGATAATTGACTAGTTCGCGAGAAGGAACCACGCCTAGGAGATGTCAATGTCCTTTGATTGGCCGGTTTAAAAGTGATGATTAGATTTGAACTATTCGCGACCATCATATCGGTTACCTGTAATGAATCAAAGAAAAATTCCATTTATTTTAGTTCGATCAACGGTAATGTATTAATCGTCTACGGACATAATTACATATAGAAACCGAAACTGAATTCGATAATCGTATACTTATACACGACATTTCAGTTTTTAGAATGATATTGCCATCAAGCATTTTTCAGAATTGGATCGCGGATCGAATCCTGGATATAAGATGACATTGTGAAACATATATAACGAAATTCTAGAATCTATCTCCGTTAGTGATGCTTTAGCTAAACAAATTTTAAAACGTTCTCCGTACATATCTGTCATATTCTATATGCCAGTTAGAAACTCATCTATTGAATTTTTTTTTATACCCTCCACCATAGGATGGGGATATATTAACTTTGTCATTCCGTTTGTAACACATCGAGATATTGCTCTAAGACCCCATAAAGTATATATATTCTGGGTCGTGGTGAAAGTCTGAGTCGATCTGAGCATGTCCGTCCATCCGTCCGTCTGTTGAAATCACGCTAACTTCCGAACGAAACAAGCTATCGACTTTAAAATTTGCACAAGTAGTTGTTATTGATGTAGGTCGGATGGTATTGCAAATGGGCCATATCGGTCCACTTTTACGTATAGCCCCCATATAAACGGACGCCCATATTTGGCTTACGAATCCTCTAAGAGAAGCAAATTTCATCCGATCCGGCTGAAATTTGGTACATGGTGTTAGTATATGGTCTCTAACAACCATGCAAAAATTGGTCCAAATCGGTCCATAATTATATGTAGCCCCCATATAAACCGATCCCCCGGATTTGGCTTGGGGAGCCTCTAAGAGAAGCAAATTTCATCCGATTCGGCTGAAATTTGGTACATGGTGTTAATACATGGTCTCTAATGACCATGCAAAAATTGGTCCACATCGGTCCATAATTATATATAGCCCCCATATAAACCGATCACCAGATTTGACCTCCGGAACCTCTTGGAAGACTAAAATTCATCTGATTCAGTTGAAATTTGGTGCGAGGTGTTAATATATGGCCTCAAACACCCATGCAAAAATTGGTCGAAATCGGTCCATAATTATATATAAGCCCTATATAAACCGATCCCCAGATTTGACCTCCAGATCCTCTTGGAAGAGCAAAATTCATCCGACTTGGTTGAAATTTGGTACCTGAAGTTAGTATATGGTATCCAACAACAATGCAGGAATTGGTTCATATCAGTCCATAATTATATATAGCCCCCATATAAACCGATCCGTACATTTGACCTCCGGTGCCTTTTGGAGAAGCAAAATTCATCCGATCTGGTTGAAATTTGGTACGTGGTGGTAGTATATGATATTTAACAATTATGCCAAAAGTGGTCCATATCAGTCCATAATCATATATAGCCCCCATATAAACCGATCCCGAGATTTGGTTTTGGAGCCTCTTCGAAGAACAAATTTCATACGAGTCAGTTGAAATTTGGTACATTGTGCTAGTATATGGCTGTTAACAACCATGCCTAACTATGTCCATATCGGTCTGTAGTTATATATAGCCATCAGATAAATCGATCCCCAATCGCACAAAAATTGGTCCATGTCAAGTTCATAATTGTATATAGCCCCCATATTTCAATTCTGGCTCTCTACGTATAGTCTAATACATACCACGTATGCACTAACTCACAATTTAGAAAACGATGTTAAAAAGTTTTAAGATACCACAACCCAAGTAATTCGATTGTCGATGACAGTCTTTCGTAGAAGTTTCTACGCAATCCATGGTAAAGGGTACATAAGATTCGGCCTGGCCGAACTTACGGCCGTATGTATTTGTTTTCAGTTAAAGTTATCTGGAGATATGATATTTGCAATTTACTTTCTGTTAACTGGCAGTTAAAGCTTAACGAAGCTACATGAAAATAGTCGTAACCAAATTAAAAATAATGTTGGGAGCGCAAATTAAAAATGCGGGATTTTTCAACAGACTAACCAATCGAAGTATTATGCATCATTAGACACTATGTTTATCATCTTTCCGCGATGAAAAACGGCTCGTCTTTCGATTCAACCTACGAATCGCTCTCTATTTTTGGTTTTTTCATAATGAAAAACCCTATCAGCGACTCATACGCCATCGATCGAAAGAAGTCATAATCAAAAGGTATAATGTTTGGGCTATACGACTGGTGATCTAGGTTAGGTTAGGTGGCAAGCCGATGTATCAGACTCACTTAGACTATTCAGTCCATTGTGATACCACATTGGTGAACTTGGTGGGATAATCCACCGCTGAAAAACTTTTTGGTGTTCGGTCGAAGCAGGAATCGAACCCACGACCTTGTGTATGCAAGGCGGGCATGCTAACCATTGCACCACGATGGCTCCGCGGTGTGTGATCTAGGACTTCCCATTTGATTGTTTCCACATAATTTTATACGGGTTTTGGCAATGCGCTTCGTGCCCTTAAAATCACCTAGTCGTACCTTTCCAAAGATTGTAGCCAGTTATCACGCAATGTTGGGTTCAAACCCAAAAATTGAGTTCGGTACAAATTTCCTGGTATTGTTTCACTTCCTCCGATGTTGAGTCTTGACCGGATACATAGCACTTTTTTGTTTGCTTGGGGTTGTCGTAGTCCACTTTCCATCGCCAGTAACGATGCGATACAAAAAACCTTTCATCTTCCGAGCAACTTTTCACTTTTCAAAATTTTATTTCTATAGAAAATTTTGTGAAATTTTTATTTCTATAAAAAATATTGTCAAAATATTATTTTTATAGAAAATTTTATGAAAATTTCATTTCTATAGAAAATTTTATGAAAATTTCATTTCTATAGACAATTTTGTGAAAATTTTATTTCTATAGAAAATTTTGTGAAAATTTTATTTCTATAGAAAATTTTGTGAAAAGTTTATTTTTATAGAAAATTTTGTCAAAATTTTATTTTTATAGAAAATTTTGTCAAAATTTTATTTCTATAGAAAATTTTGTGAAAAGTTTACTTTTATAGAAAATTTTGTCAAAATTTTATTTTTATAGAAAATTTTGTCAAAATTTTATTGCTATAGAAGATTTTGTCAAAATTTTATTTCTATAGAAGATTTTGTCAAAATTTTATTTCTATAGAAAATTTTGTCAAAATTTTATTTCTATAGAAAATTTTGTCACAATTTTATTTCTATAGAAAATTTTGTCAAAATTTTATTTCTATAGACAATTTTGTGAAAATTGTATTTCTATAGAAAATTTTGTCAAAATTGTATTTTTATAAAAAATTTTGTCAAAATTTAATTTCTATATGTATGTATGTAAGTTTTCTTTATTTACAAAAATTTTCCAAAGTTCATATTTTTTTTAATTGTATTTCTACAGTGTAAAGAAAGAAATGAGATATCAAGTGATGACAATGGTTTGCTAAACAAACGTTTGTCATAATAACCCAGCAAAAACTCTCATTACCCGGTAATCTTGTAGGTACCCAGCAAAAACTAGGTAACCACATCTCATTACAATTGACATTACCAGGAGTAAAGCTGTCATTACACGTTGCATTACATTGCGGCGAGTTATAATGACTAACTTGTAATGACAAAAATAAATACTTCTCGGTAATTTTCGAATTGTTATTCTCAAATTTTTAGGCAGTTGTAGTTAACGAATTAATAAAATAGAATAAATGATGGTACCACTAGGTATAATTATACACATAATCTAGCACTTACATAAAAAATCAAAAATAATATGTAATGTAACGGTAATTCTGAAAAATTTTCCGTTAAGAAATTTTTATCACAAATATTTCATAATAATTGTGTTTAATGACATTATCATATTATGGCGAGTGATGCTGTAATAGGAGAACTACTTGAATAAAAACGAATATTGTATAAATAAACAAATAATCTAAATAAGATTACACGCAAATTAATTTCACACTTAAAATAGAAATAAATGTAGGTTGTTTAAGGGAGTTGGATTCGTGAATTACGTTATAATATATCCAATAGCCATTTCACATAAGGTTCAAAATCAACTAAAAGTGGATTTTAAGTCTTTTTTTTATAAGGCAAATGGCATTTGAAATTTAGTTTAAGCGCATTTTGGAAGTGTAATGTCAATGAGGTATAAGAAAGCATCTATTTAAAACATAATATGACAATGTCATTAAACACAATTATTATTAAATATTTGTGATAAAAATTTCTTAACGGAAAATTTTTCAGAATTACCGTTACATTACATATTCTTTTTGATTTTTTTATGTAAGTTATTATGTGAATTATTATACCTAATGGTACCATCATTTATTCTATTTTATTAATTCGTTAACTACAACTGCATAAAATACAAAATTACAAGTTAGTCATTATAACTCGCCGCAATGTAATGCAACGTGTAATGACAGCTTTACTCCTGGTAATGTCAATTGTAATGAGATGTGGTTACCTAGTTTTTGCTGGGAAATAACAAAATAATTTCTATAGAAAATTTTGTCAAAATTTTATTTCTATAGAAAATTTTGTCAAAATTATATTTCTATAGAAAATATTGTCAAAATTTTATTTCTATAGAAAATTTTGTGAACATTTTATTTCTATAGAAAATTTTGTCAAAATTTTATTTTTATAGACAATTGTGTCAAAATTTTATTTTTATAGAAATTTTTTTCAAAATTCTATTTTTATAGAAAAATTTGTCAAAATTTTATTTCTATAGAATATTTTGTCAAAATTTTATTTCTAGAAGCAATTTGTGAAGTACATCTGTTTGGAGAGGAATATTCGGCAAAATCTACCAAAGCATCATGAATTCTACCAATCTACTAAACAGTAAACAATCCACCATTTTGGTAGAATTCTACCAACTGTGGCAAACGTGCTCTCAACGTCTCTCAGCTTCAACTCCTGATGTATCCAATTTCCTTGAACTTGAACTTCGATATATTTGTCGAGTTCTAAAATTAAAGATTTTATAGCAGCGAAGAAAAAATCATAATACAAAAAACAAATTGAACCAGAAATATTTATTATTGTCTCGTTGAATTGACTCGTCTTCTAATAATAGCGATTAAGTATTTTGAATGGGTGTATGGTTGTGGTTATCATACTTCCAGAAAAAGTTATTCCGATATAAAAATAAAATCATATTCATAGGAATGGAATGCATTCCCATCGTACATACCATTTACAGCTAACAAAAACATTAATTCAATTACTAACTCACCTGATCTAATGTTTTTCCAGCCACCTCAATACCATTGACTTCAATAACCTCATCGTTAACTGCCAATAATCCAGTGCTTTCGGCCAAACCACCCGGTACGAGACGTGATATAAATATACCCGGTTGTTTTTCAAGACCATTGGGTGTAACACGTACCGATGTACCATCACGAATATAAAATCCTAAAGGTTTCTCACTTCCATGCTTTAGCAAACGCACCCTTCGATGTGTTTCTGGTACAGTGTCCACATCTATGATGGCTGACACTTGACGAAAATCATGCGGTAATGAAATGGGGGGTCCCCTTGGTTTTGCACTTGTCGGACCAAATAGACCAATGAGACTTCTTGGTGGCCTAAAACTAACAGATTCTAAATCTGCTTCACGTTGAACGATTATGCGAAGAAGTGGTTGAGCTGTTTTCAAGGCACGTCCAAAATTATCGTCATTATTAATAGGCAGTAGTTCTTCATCTCGTGGATCGATGTATCGTATAACGAATGATATATTGGCTAAGCCATGTAATTGACGGACGAGATTGTTAAAATTTTCAAAACTGGCTGGCTCATCGTTTCGTTTTAGTCCGAATCGACGAAATTCCGCATCAAACTGTAATATAAATGGTAATAAAGGTAAATAAAATTACTTTTGTTTTTTTCTTTTAATAAACAATTGTACAAATGTTGGTGACACAATCAAATTTTTAACATAATTTTTGGTTTTCATTCGGTGAAGAAATATAAAAAAATATTGTCAACATTTTATTCTATAGAAATTTTTGTCAGAATTTTATTTCTATAGAAAATGTTGCCAACATTTTAGTCTATAGAAAATTGTATCAACATTTTATTTCTATAGAACATTTTTTCCAAATTGTATTTCTATAGAACATTTTTTTCCAAATTTTATTTCTATAAAAAATTTTGTCGACATATTAGTTTTATAGAAAATTTTGTGAAAATTTTATTTCTATAGAAAATTGTGTCATCATTTTATTTCTATAGAAAATTTTATATCTTTAGTAAATCTTGTCAAAATTGTATATCTTTAGAAAATTTTGTCAAAATATTATTTCTATAGAAAATTTTGTCAAAATTTTACTTCTATAGAAAGTTTTGTCAAAATTTAATTTCTATAGAAAATTTTGTCAAAATTTTATTTCTATAAAAAATTTTGTCAACATTTTACTTCTAAAGAAAATATTGTCAAAATTGTATTTCTATAGAAAATTTTGTCAAAATTTTATTTCTATAGAAAATTTTGTCAAAATTTTATTTCTGTAGAAAATTTTGGCAAAATTTTATTTCTTTAGAAAATTATTTATATAAAAGTTTGTGAAGTACCTCTTAGTTGGAGTGAAATATTTTGCAAAATCTGCCAAAACACCAAGAATTCTACCAATCTACCATTTTTGGTAAAATTCTACCAATTTTGGTTCCAAAATGAAACTACCACCATTCGATATAGGTACGTGCAAATGCAAAACAATTTTCGCAAAGCGGCCACTATTTGTGTTAGATAAGATTTTAAGAACGCGATGTTATTATATTCCCTTGCAAAAATTGGTCCACATCGTTCCATAATTATATATAGGCCCATATAAACCGAACCCCAGATTTGACTTCTGGATCTTCTTTCGGAGGAGCAAATTTCATCCGATCCGTTGCAAATTTGGCACGTGATGTTCGCATATGCCTTCTAACATTCCTGAAAATATTGGTCCATATCGGTTCATATTAATATAAAGCCCCACCATATAAACTTATCCCCAAATTTGGTACTTTGTATGTCCAAACTATAGATGCCACGACATCTTCACGAATTTTCCAGCATACGCTTAATCCTCTCAATTATACACCTAATATGAATAGCCCATTTGGGAATATGGTTACAAATATATAGGTATATAGTTTAACTCCAAAATTTGTTCAAAACAGCTATGGCCATTCACACAAATGCCTCTATTCAAATCCAACCATCCATCCACTACACTATGGTGTGGTATGAGGAACAAAACCAAAAACATCAATAACAATCAATGTATGGAGGCATTCAACAAGTGTGATTCAGATGCCAATGCCATGGGTCCGGAAACAAAATATATCCAAAACGATCCTTGTTGTTGTTGTAAATACATACCACATCCATAAAGACTGGGCTGGAGAGCGAATTTTCAGACTATGATTCACTCTCAATGTCGAAAGACAAGAAACAAAAATGATTCTCATTAACCGTAGATCTCTTGTATACTTTCTTTTGCCACCATAATAATGAAATGAAATGAATCTTAATTTTCTAACTGCCACCACCCATCATTAGATTACGTGCTAACGCATATTTTCTTCCTTGTATTTGATTACCTTAGATTTCACTTCAATTATATTTGTTGCTACATTTGGTAATGTGTGGAACTTATTTTTCGACATTTTCTGTTCACAGATTCACTGGATTTTTCTCGTTACTATCCTCCCTCTTTGTGTTGTTAAACCATTTACAGTTTCTCCTCACTGCACGGGTGAACCCAATACGATGTTTCTGAGGCACTTTAATTGAGGATATTTTGGAATTTAAAAATTATAAGTCGATTGAAATATATTTGGGATTGAATTTATAAATAATAAAAATGAAATGAAGAAAATACGGAACACGGACACAGACACACACTATTACATGGGAAATCGATAACGATTGCAATTAAATGATTACCGATTACTAGATGCCAAGTTCGATTAAATAATACACAATTGAAAATTAATAATTCACAATTGTATAAAAATCTATTTTATATGGGGCGCTCAGATCAAAAGAAGAAATCAGTCGGGAATGTCAGGGAACAATCTAGCAATCACCACAAATTTGAAAAACAAAAAATAATTTTGTTGTATTTTCTGTTTAATTTTCTCTACTATGTACTCGAAATTAGCTTTAATATGAGTTCAATATTGCTTATATGAGAAAGGCTCAAGTTTTTTATATGAATTCTAAAGTTTTTTTATATGAATTCTAAATATACACTCAATTACCAATTATTTGGATAACAAATATAATACTTTTAGGTAAATTACGTGCGCTGTGTACCAAACCTGTCATGACTTTTTGTGTTTAGAATCGAAAAATCTACACGCTGGCCAAAAATTGGACCATTCGGGAAACTTGTTTTAAAGTACATTTAAATCGAAAAAACATAAACATAAAAATGGAAGGAAACAATAAAAATCTGGGTATGTATGGCAAAACAATAATGCCTGAAGTAATACACATTTAATAATACGGTGTTCTCACCAAGCATGTTTTGGGGTTTGAAATGTTTTCCCTTTATAAGCACTTCAAAACGAGTCGTTTTAGCCATAAAGGTGAGTACTATGTTCGGTTTTTCCACCAAAACACTAAATTAAAAGTACAAATATATTTATGAAGACGATTATATTTTGATCAAGTCTTGCCAAATAATGGATTGAAAAAGTCCAAGGAATTGATTGCAAATAATTTTATATTTCTAAATTAATTAATTAAAAAAAGTAACCGTGAAAACAAGCTGGTTTTCAGCTTGAAAACTGAACATAGTACTCAACTTAAGGTGAGTATTATGTTCGTATTTTTCACCAAAACACTTAAGAACATGGACATGTGAAAATAACATAAAAAATGTTTTCCCTTTGCGCTCGCGGTAATTATTTGGACATAGATTGCATACATGTGAATTTCGAGTAAAGCCTAGTATTAAGATCACGTTTTTGCACGAAATACTGTTATACTCCATATAAAAAACGTTAGCGCGGAATAAATGCGAAATCTTGTTTTGCGCATTTTTAAACATATATTTAAACAACCCTGGATTTTTCGCACGAAAAAATAGGCAGGCATATTATTTCGCATAAATAACTTAACATCCCTGCATTTGAGACCCTATTTACGGAGATAGATGAAGATATTCGTTTTTCGCAGAAACGAACTTTGTATACAAGTATACTTAGTATACTATGCATAAATGCGAATTTCTAGTTTCCATGGTAAAGGTGATTATTAAGTTCGAGTTTAGCCGCTAAAATCGCTAAAGTGAAAACTAAATCAGTAAGAAAAATGCATAAAATTAAACATGTTTGTTGCAAATTTTATTATAACTTGATGGGGAAAAGCCCAAAGCAAATGTTCACAATGTATGTATTCTTTAAAATGGATTTTTAAAGAAAAGTAATCGTGAAAAAATAAAGTTTTAGCGGATAAACTCGAACTTAATACCCACCTTAACTGTCAAACTAAAACATCTCAACCCGGTGTGAACGGTGAAATGTTTTGGAAAAACGAATGAGAAAACGAGTCGATTGAGTTCTAATGACGGGGTTAAATGCATGCTGCGAGTTCTGACTAAACAGAAATTGGGATTGAATGTCTGTCATATTAATGCTCAAAGCCTAACGAGGAAAATAGACGAATTCAGATTTATATTCGAGCAATCTGGAATTGATATTATTTGTATCTCGGAGACATGGTTTAACGACTCCACGCCGGACGCACTGGTTGAAATGATTGGGTACAATATTATTAGAAATGACAGAGTATCTCTTGGGGGAGGTGTTGCCATTTATATTAAAAACTATTTAAAATACAAGATTGTAAGGAAGTCGGAAGCTAATGATAGACTGGAATATATCTTTATCGAATTAAATATGAACATGCACAAACTTCTCATTAGCTGCATATACCGCCCTAATAAGCTTATTCCCTATTTTGATCTCTTGAATGTATTGGAACATATGGTTGTGGACTACAGTGATGTAATAATTGCTGGCGATCTAAACTCTAATATCCTGAAAGAGTCAACTTTGATCGATTCGTTTAGTGCTATTGGATTACATAACCTTAACATGTCTACCCCGACGCACTTCACCTCTAATAGTAGTAGTCTGCTCGGCATTTTCATAGTTGATGACGTCAATAAAGCTCTATTGTACGATCAGATTTCGGTACCTTGCTTCTCAAAGCACGACTTGATATTTCTGACTTACGATGTTAAACCCGAATCACCCAAATATCAGTCTGTTGAATTTTACAACTTCGCTAAAACAAACTATGAATATCTTCAACGAGAGTTCTTCAAAATAAACTGGAATCAACTTTACTCTATGCAAAGCCCTGATGATAAACTCTTGTTCTTAAACAATAATCTGGAGTCAGTGTTGAAACGTTCAGTGCCACTTAAAATTTCTCGCTCTTGTGAATCTCGTAAATGTTGGTTCAATTCCACTATCAAAGCATTAATTAACCAAAGGGATATGACTTACAAACGCTGGAAAAGATTTAAAACGACACAACTTCATGAGGAATTCCGTTCACTCAGAACGGAAGTAAACAAATCTATTCAGAGAGCCAAAAATAATTACTTTAAAAAACGTTTTGAGTCGGCGATAGATTCTCGCAAAAAGTGGAAAACTATTCGCGAAATTGGGATTGGATCTGTAAGACAGCAACAAATAAATGCAGACCCCAACGAACTCAATGAAAAATTCTTAAGCTTACCAATTCGTACTGCACCTACAATTACCTGTCGAACAATCAATACACATATATTTCCATCCTACTCCGACTTCGAATTTGCGTGCATTAGACAAGTTGATGTTTTTAACAGCTGTTCATCTGTAAAATCTAATGCTGTGGGTATGAATTGCATTCCACCAAAATTTATAAAAATGTGTTTGCCACTGCTACTTCCATTTATTACTGATATTTTCAATCAAATCATAACAACAAGCATTTTTCCAAATTGTTGGAAGCATGCGAAAATCGTGCCTATACCGAAGAATAAAGACGGAACTGAATATCGCCCAATCTCTATTTTGCCCTACCTTTCTAAGGCATTTGAAAAACTAATACACTCGCAAATGTCAGATTATATCTCAAGACATAATTTGTTGTACTCTAAGCAATCTGGATTCAGAGCAAAATATAGCTGTATTACTGCGCTTGTTGATGTGGCTGATGATGTACGAGCGGCGATGGATGATGGCCTATTTACATGTCTTACACTATTGGATCACTCTAAAGCCTTTGACTGCGTAAACCATGATATACTGTGTTCAAAACTAAAACACCAATTCAATTTTTCTCCTACTGCTCTATCTTTAATTCGGTCGTATTTATGGAAACGTACTCAATCAGTTAATATAAATAATTTAACTTCTAGACCATTGCTAGTTAGCTCGGGGGTGCCTCAAGGATCCATTTTGGGGCCGCTTCTCTTCTGCCTGTACATAAACGATCTACCACTCTGCTTGAAATATTCTAAGCTTCACATTTATGCTGATGACGTGCAGGTCTATCTAAGTTGTAAAAGAGACGAGCTTACCTCTGGAATTGACAAACTCAATCTGGATCTTTATAATATTAGTGTATGGGCGAACGAAAACAATCTCCATATTAATCCGAAGAAATCTAAAATGATGATTGTGTGTAACCGCACCCAAGTTGTATCTGACGGTGTGAGAGTAAAAATTGACGGTGAATATATTGAACGCGTTAAGAACTCCAAAAATCTGGGCGTCATCTTCAACGAGTCACTAACGTGGAAGGACAATATTTGTACTATTGCTGGAAAAGTATTTGGTATGCTACGCACTCTTCGTCAAACTCAGTTTTATACACCTCAATATATACGTATGCTTCTAGCAAAGTCTTACTTGATGCCAATTCTTCTCTACGGCTGTGAATTATTTTGCAACACTGATACTGTTAGTAAACGTCGCCTTGAAAATGCATTTAGTGCCATAATAAGATATGTCTATGGAATCAAACGTTTTGAGAGCTGTTCTAATTTCAAAAGTAACTTATATGGCGTTGACTTCTCCCAACTCTTGAAAATAAGAACTTTAATCCTCCTGCACAAAATTGTTTATACAAAAGAGCCTATATATCTGTACAGCAAATTACGATTCGGAAGAACAAACAGAAGAATGTTGATTATACCACAACAGTACCAACTCTTAGTGTCTGAATGGCATTTCTTTAATACTGCTACCCGTCTTTGGAACTCATTACCTCTATCAATCCAATTCATTGGCGACGCTAACACCTTTAAAAAATCAATTTTTAACTATTTTTCAAACTTATCGTAGCTTTTTATTGTCTTTTTTGAGTTTTTAAATTTAACTTTGTTTTTTTTAAATTTATTCTTATTTAATTTTTATTTTTAATTTTTAATTCTTGTTTTTATTATTATAAATATTATTTTTTTTTTGTTTTTACTTTCATTTATTTACTTTTTCGGTTTTTGCCCATAAATTTTTGTATCAATTGTTTTATTTTAATTAAATATTTATTTTGTCTGTTATTATTATTTTTAGAATTATTTTTTATTTTTTATTCCTTGTTTATTATCACCTTGTTAACTAGCATTCAACTTGACTCACATACTGTAATTATAAGATTATTAATATCTTGTTGTACACCCAGAAAACAAATTCGTTGCCTCAACCGAATTATTTGCCAACCGAAAGCAGGTGGTTCCATCAACTATCAATGATATCTGTCAGCACAACTAACATTTGGCAATTGTAACTGCATGGTAGTATGTTGGATCAACTTTACATTGGTTGTCGCAATCTCAAATTAATTGTTTTGTTTGTTGGTGCAACCGCCCTCGATTTTCTTTATTATTATCCTAACCAAATTCCAATATTAAATGAAAGGGCAGATTATATTGAGATTTTATTAATTTATTACAAGATTTACAATCATAATAAACTACGAAAATAAATACAAAAGTTGCTAACAACAGAGGCTTTTGATCTACATATATGTGAGATCAATTTACATTAAAATTTACAATTTTTTTATAGGTAATGTTTGTATACCAATGACAGATGGTTATTAGGCTGCAATTATGTGGTCAAACTACAGAACCTAATTCAATATATACTTGCCAGAAATTTCTTCCTTAGGCCTCTAAAAATAAATACAGATAGACTTAGGCTCGTCCTGTGTGCTTAATACAATAAAAAAGCTCGCTTGCCGTAAAAAGTATTTGCGTTTGTTGGTGTATGAAGCCTGCAATTTTTATGGAAATTTTGTAATATTCCTTTTTTATAAATCGGTGCGATACTTACCTGAAGGCAACTTCTTTTCTATGGGATAAACTTTATTCAATGTATTGGAGACTATTATCAAGTAAATGTTGTTCCCCGTTTTGCAAATTTTGTAGCGTCATACCATTTACCATGTCGATGTTGATATAAATATTTATTTGTTGCAACAACTACCTTACGCCCGTCCTATAATTGAACTAAGATTCTATTGGTATACTCAATTTTTGGTTGTACCAACCATTTGTTGATTCCCATGATGTAGGTCTCACTATGCTGGTAGTTAGCTCAACAATTTTATGCAGCATAAAACCAAATTTATCGTCATTGGTTATTGTAACCAATTGAATGGTTATGGGAATTTCGTTTTGATCCTGTGAACTTTTTTATGGTCGCGTTAGATGTATAATGGGGAAAATAATCAAAACATTGTTCTTGTAACAAAAAATACGTTACTGACATCATTTCGTCATTGTAATGATCGAATTGCAACCAACCATTTCTCTGGGTGTATGTGAAACTTGAAAATTCAATAAATTCAAATTCAAATTCAAACGAGTCGGTGGGAACATAGCATAAAACACAAATTACTTGATGAATTTCAAAATACTTCCCGCCTGGTTGTCCATTGAATGGAAGTGGATTTTTTACGTTTTTGCCGCAATTCTCGTTTAGATTAATATATTTCTTTAATTTCCAACCAGAATTGGCAATCCATCATTAATTTCATTGCAGAAATGTCTGTTATTATTGTGAAAATCAATTTGTTTTTGTTAATGTTTGGCGAACATCCCCTTACACCTAATGAATTGTGCCACGCAACAGGACAAAATCAAAGTTTTTTTATTTATGCCAATACGTCCCCGCAACATGCGAACATGACCTTATACTGGCGGATTTGTCGCCGCAACGTGTTGTGTCCTTTTATTCAACATTGAATTTCAACTAGTTTTCATACATTTTCTAAACAAAGTACAAGCTTTGAATCCTTTGAAAAATGTGCGAAAATAATTTGAATGTAAACAGTTTTCAAATGCATGTTTATTGAGTACATTTTTAATCATGTCCGTGTGAGGGGGGTAGAAAACGCATCTCAATGTGTACTGTACATGTTTTTTCTACCAGAGCGATATGGCAACACCATATCAACAAAGCAAGCATTGGCAAACGTCACTTTATGCGGTGTTTAATACTGCTTTATTTTCTGGGATAAATTATTATATTACAAAATAGAAACAATGGATGTTCGTCCCAATCAAACAATATACATAAACAATCTCAATGAGAAAATTAAGAAGGAGGAGCTCAAAAAGTCGCTGTACGCCATTTTCTCACAATTCGGACAAATTTTGGATATTGTGGCATTGAAAACCCTTAAAATGCGTGGACAGGCTTTTGTTATATTTAAAGAAATAGCAAGTGCTTCAAATGCCCTACGGACTATGCAAGGATTTCCTTTCTACGATAAACCCATGCGTATAGCTTACGCTAAATCAGATTCAGATGTTGTGGCAAAAATGAAGGGAACATTTAAGGAGAGACCAAAGAAAGCCAAACCACCTAAGCCAGTGGTACCAGTGGAAGATAAGAAGTAAGTATTAAACTAATCATACCACAAGGAAGTCGCTAAATATTTAATATATTTTTTAACTCTCTCTAGGGACAAAAAGAAAAAGACTGCAAATGCTGAGAATTCTAATCCAAATACACAAAGTGAACAACCACCTAATCAAATTCTTTTCCTCACAAATCTACCCGAAGAAACCAACGAAATGATGTTGTCTATGTTGTTCAATCAATTTCCTGGATTTAAGGAAGTCCGTTTGGTACCCAATCGTCATGATATTGCTTTTGTGGAATTTGCCACTGAGCTTCAGAGTAATGCTGCTAAAGAAGCACTGCAGGGCTTCAAGATTACACCGTCCCATGCTATGAAGATAACATTTGCTAAGAAATAGTTTAATAAGGCTTATTTGCATATAATTACTTTCCGATTCCCCGTGCTGCTTAGCTGTTAGTAAAGCAGGAGACAAATTTACCACACTTACGCTTTGCTTATGGAGTTGCTGGCTAAGGAATCTGTATTTTTACAATTTAGAACAAGTTTTTTTTTTGTAAGCTCTGGAAATATGTATGTATATATTGAAAATATACAAATGAAATGAACTTTAATCAAGACAATGTCAAATAGAGAAAATGCAATCATTTATTAATTGAATATGAGATACCATCAGGCATAATTTGTACCGTATGGTGAAACATTCGAAACAATACATTTAGATCTTGGACTTATTACTTCCCGGAGAATCTACATTTGCATAATCTTCCATAGTTTTATAAAGCTTCTCAACATCACCATCAATAATAATATTTGGGACTATTTATTCTTCATAAACACAAATGTTGTCATACGGGCAATACTAAATTCTGCCGCTATATCCTCATCAGTTTTCAATACAATAGTTTGATTTGAGTAGACATCTGAAAGTTATTCCAAAATTGGTGCACCAATTTTGCATGAGCCACAACAGGAAGCATAAAAATCAATTACGACTATTTTCTCTCCATAGTTGTTCAACCAATTTTCAAGTTCTTCCATATTTTATAGTCGCAGTCTCTTAAATGAAAAAAATTACATTTTTACAGGTGGTTCTAAACTGATAACTGTAGTGTTTTTCAGGCCGCAACATTGACAAAAAAATAACCGAGACTGAGACTTAGAGCGTGCGTGAGTATAAAATCGGTTCGTGAATGTGCGTGAATAAAATTTCTGCAAAATCACGCACACGAAAAAAATCAATATTTAATTCTTACTGAGTCACGTGAATTGTCGTGAATCGTGCGTGAGTCTGTAAAAGTACTGATTACTGCTTTTCATTTCGTGTATGTGCGTGACTGTGAGTGGCTACGACACTTATCGTGCGTGAGCGTGCGTGAATAAATATTTGACTTCGTAAATGTGCGTGATTTGGAGTGAAATTTCACTCACGCGCACACCTCTACTTAAAAGTGTAAATCACCTGTTTTGTAAAATTTTTAACAATCAATCTGGAAGCACACCTTTTTCCATTTGGCCACAGGAGTTACAGTTCCCTCGAGTAGAAGTTCCCACCAATGTTACCGTTGTGCGACTGTAGTCGCATTTTGCAACCTTTCTGACGCCATGCGACTATTTTAAAATATGCAAATTGTGCGACTTGCATGGGAAAAGGAAAGTGCTTAAATTTGAAGAAATTTTTATAAATGGGAATTCCTCGCCGTACGCCTTACGCGGGAGCCTCCGTTGTGCAATAACCGGCCTTGCATACAAAAGGTTTCGATCAAACAGCAAAATGTTTTTCAGCGGTGGATGCTGAGTGTTTCAAAGCTTTTCTAAATTACCGCAATGTGAAACGCCGCTTGAACTTAAACCTTTTTTGCGAAAAAGGTGCCCACTCCTTTTTCTAGGCCATTCGTTGGGACTTCTAAACACATTTTGTAAAATCCATTTTTTACAATCGCTTAGCGGATTTTTCTAGGCAATATATTGGGACTCCCAAGCACATTTTTCAAAACCCGTTTTTACCATTGATTAGAGGACTAAAAAATCTATCAATCATATAAATATCTGGATGCCCAATTTTTTTCACTTTGCAACAGTGGTCACATTTCTCCCGAGGAGCAGTGCCACCATTTTTTCCAGACCTTATATTGGGACTTCCATATCCGTTTTTACCATGGGATAGAGGACTAAACGTTGTATCCCTCACATATAAATCTGGATGCGCATCATTTTCCATTTAGCCACATTGGTCACATTTCTCTTGAGGAGCAGTACCTCCACTATTTTCTAGGCCATGTATTGGTACAATTTGCAATGTCCGTATTTACCATCGGTTAGAGGACTAAAAGATCTATATTTTAAATACAAATCTGGATACCCATATTTTTCCATTTGGCCAAAGTGGTTACTTTTCTTTCGAAAAGCAATGAGTCCATTTTTTCTAGGCCATATATTGGGACTCCCTAACACATTTTGCAATATCCGTTTTCACCATCGATTAGATGAGTAAACGATTTATCTTCCAAATATAAATTGGATTCTCATCGTTTTCCATCTGCCACAGTGGCCACATTTCTCTCAAGGCGTAGTACCTCCAAACACATTTTGCAATATCCGTTTTTACCATCGTATAAAGAACTAAAAGATCTACCTTTCACATATTGTTCTGGATGTCCATCCGTTTCCATTTGGTCACAGGGATCCCATTTCTCTCTTTTTCCTATATGCTGCATTACTGGGATTCTTAAGATTTTTTGGGAAAAGGTTTTTGTACCGTTTTTTGTTTCAGTGCATCTTTGGTTAAAAATTGACATCTATGTTATCTCTTCCCATTTGGCAAATCTATATGGATGTTGTTTCTAAAAAATTGTATTATATTTGTTTATAACTCATTTTTTTCGCGCTGACCCCAATATTCATACACGAATTTGTTTTCCCTCACATAAAATAATAAGACATTGAGATACCGGTCCTAAGAAATTTTGACAAATATGTATATAAAATCATGCAGATCCAAGCAAAGCATTGGACTCCTGCTCCTCAACTCGAACACGGTAATAAACTGCCGAAAATCTTTAAACAAATACGAAGAGGGGTTTAATATTCACACAGAAAAAGTATCACCAAAATATTTCCAATTAAAAAGTTGATTGAAGTTGAAGGATTTTTCAATTCATAAATACAATTGACTTTTTAATCAAGATAGAAACATTAAGTTAATTAAGTCAATGATTGAAAATTTTATCATTTCTATATAAAACAAGTGAGGAAAGTCTAAAGTCGGGCGGGGCCGACTATATTATACCCTGCACCACTTTGTATATCTAAATTTTCGATACCATCATTAGCGTTGCTAGACAATTTTCCTAGGGGGGGCTATAGCCCCCCCAGCTAAAAATTAATGGACTGAATATAGGGTCAATTAATGTTTTATTTTATAAAAATAAATAAAAACCCAGGCTTCAGCTTAACTAGACAATTAATTTATAATAAAGCAACTAAAAGTAGTTCCACATTTTTCCACCAAAAAAAAATTGGGAGTTGTTAAAAGGCACAACTTTAAAAGCAAATTATTTAAAGTATGTCGACAAAATGCAAATTACATTCTAGAAAAATTGCGAAATTTTGAAAATATTTTAGGTCAAACGTTCCCATTTTACATTATTTATTTGGGAAAATATCACAAAAATTTTTAATTCACACTGAATTCGGATCACATCTTAAAAATGATGCAAATTCAGTGCAAGTTGAAATAGTGGGCATCCGTCCTATTCATTTAAATTCATTGTTTCTGCGCCAATTTTGCACCACTTCCGAACACAAAAAGAACAGTTTTACTATTTTTTTGACGATTTTTTTTGCAGCGTTATTAAGTTATTCATTTATGAAAGAATAGTTTTAATATCGTTTAATATTTTTTTAAATTAAATCGACTAAAACTCTGACTAAACAAAATAATAAAGGTAGTTTAGTTATTAAACTAAACATAAATTTAGGAACTTAAATCATAAGTTCAACCACAGTTTTATTTCATAAATATCAGACTTCAAACATTCACTTATAATAATTTACTTGTAAAAAAAAAACTATATATTGCCATCGGCAACTGCTACCATGAAAGTCTTTAGCGGAACTTTGTGCGGTTGTATTGACTTGTTTAATATTATATAAAAACAATGGAAATCGTAAATAGGTTTTCAAATTCTGGGGGGGGAGCTAAAATTTTTCTGGGGGGGTCTAAGCCCCCTCCCCAGAGGCCTTCCTACGCTTATGGATACCATATCACATCCGTTAAATGTGTTGGGGGCTATATATAAAGGTTTGTCCCAAATACATACATTTAAATATCACTCGATCTAGACAGAATTTGACTTCTACAAAATCTATAAACTCAAAATTTAAGTCGGCTAACGGTGAAACACAATGTTAGTAAAAAAAAATATGGGAAACATTGAAATCTGAAGCAATTTTAAGGAAACTTCGCAAAAGTTTATTTATGATTTATTGCTCGATATATATGTATTAGAAGTTTAGGAAAGTTAGAGTCATATTTACAACTTTTCGTTTAAGCAGTGGCGATTTTACAAGGAAAATGTTGGTATTTTGACAATTCCAAATCAGAAAAACATATATATGGGAGCTATATCTAAATCTGAACCGATGTCAATCTAATTTGGCACGCATAGCAACAATGCTAATTCTACTCCCTGTGCAAAATTTCAACTAAATCGGAGCAAAAAATTAGCCTCTGTGGTCATATGAGTGTAAATCGGGCGTAAGCTATATATGGGAGCTATATCTAAATCCGAACCGATTTCAACCAAATTTGGTACACATAGCTACAATGCTAATTCTACTCCCTGTGCAAAATTTCAACTAAATCGGAGCAAAAAATTGGCCTCTGTGGTCATTTGAGTGTAAATCGGGCGAAAGCTATAAATCTGAACCGATTTCAACCAAATTTGGCACACATCGCTACAATGCTAATTCTACTCCCTGTGCAAAATTTCAACTAAATCGGATCAAAAAATTGGTCTCTGTGGTCATTTGAGTGTAAATCGGGCGAAAGCTATATATGGGAGCTATATCTAAATCTGAACCGATTTCCACCAAATTTAACACACATACCTATAATGCTAATTCTACTCCATGTGCAAAATTTCAACTAAATCAAAAAATTGGCCTCTGTGGTCATTTGAGTGTAAATCGGGCGAAAGCTATATATGGGAGCTATATCTAAATCTGAACCGATTTGGATATTTTGCAAGTTTTTCGAGACTCATAAAATATTCGGATGTACGGAATTTGAGGAAGATCGGTTGATATACACGCCAACTATGACCAGATCGGTGAAAAATATATATCGCAGCTATATCTAAATCTGAACCGATTTTTTCCAAAATCAATAGGGATCGTCTTTGAGCCGAAACAGGACCCTATACCAAATTTTAGGACAGTCGGACTGAAATAAATTGATTTTTTAATCAAGCATTTTTTAATGTCTAATTAAAATTGTAATTGATGCTACCATTTGCGTTATTGAAGACATTTCAATTAAAAAATTAATTTTGCAGTAATAAAATTGCGATTCCAAAATTCAGCAGACAAAAACATCTGAAATAATAAATCTTTTTGCTTGTATTACAATTTAACGATTCTTTTTTATTTTTAAAGTCATTTTCAAAATGACTAATTTTTTGATAGTAGATAATTACAGAATTGTTAAGATCTATGTACAATAATTATTAGTTATCGATTTTGGATATTTTAGATGGTGGTATATCACTAGGAGATGTATTCAAACGTTTCTCTCCTGTAACGTTTTCTCCCGTTTTGATTTCGACCATTGCATTTGGCCCATTATCTGTAGTGTGTGTCATGGTGGAACTTCCAAGTATTTTACTTTCATTTGGCCCATTATCTGTAGTGGGTGTCATGGTAGAAGTTCCAAGTATTTTACTTTCATTTAATATATCCCCATCATTGTCAGATTGATAATCTCTCTCGATTTCTTTTAGAACATCTTCATCTATGTCATAGTATTGTTTACACATTGTCACATTGGACAATACAATTTTCTTTTCTAATTCAGATATTGCCTTCTCATCCATGGCAATGGTAATTTTTTCTTTATTAAATTCTTCAAAATTTTTTGTAATATATATAGCTTTACGAAACCTTATCATTTCATGATATAGAAAAGGGGAAATTCGAATATCACGTTGGCTCATTTTCCATATAGTTGAACGACTGCGTTTATAATTTCTTAATTCCATATCAACGGGAGGAAATATCTTGGTAGGATTAGATATTGTGGATTTTACGTCATCTACGGTTTTAACACAATTGTGGGAAATTTCCATTGGTAGGCTACTTGAAAGTTCCTCAGTCGTTTCCTTGGATATTTCTGATTTTGGTGATAATTTAAGTTTTGTCTTTTCTTCTTCTTCATAATGACCTCTGTTAATGGTAGGCAAGTCTTTGGGAGATTTTAAATTGCAGTTCTTCATTATTTCTATGGTTTGTGATGATGGTGATATTTCATTCAAGTTAGATGACGAAAATGTTGTAATTTCGTTGTCTCTTGATGGTAAATTTACTCCGCTTAGTAGTATCTCCTTTAGTTCATGATCCTGCAATTCAATATTCCGAGAATTCTTTCGAAATTTTTTGATTGGTTTTCCATTCAATATTGGTTTATTTGGTTTTATTGATTTTTTTACTCTCCTTCCCTTGATAATAATTTCCACTCGTTTAACAGCTATGAGTTTTGGTGTACTGGATATATTTGCTGCCTCACTATTCTCCATTATAAAGATTATTGTACTTAATGCCTTGGGATTTTGTTTTTCATACAAGAAAATGTATTTGCAGCATCTATATACATTTTCCATTTCTACTTTGTCACCATTCAATTCTATTTGATTTACTTTCCACATGAAGCCAAGATATTTGACATAGCGTTTGTAACGTATTACTTGTTCATCTTGATATTTGTCCCAAGTAGTAGTTGTCAAATCCAATTTTTCAATTTTATTCAAAATTTCAGCTCGACAATTTTTATCACCTTCACA
Source organism: Haematobia irritans (assembly GCF_050003625.1). NCBI lineage: Eukaryota > Metazoa > Arthropoda > Insecta > Diptera > Muscidae > Haematobia > Haematobia irritans. The sequence goes on along the minus strand of NC_134399.1, from coordinate 197,550,196 downwards.
ATTTCTTAATTGATAACAATAAATGATGATAAGCATAGAATTTCTCTCTCTTTGCTGGCCAATAGTCAAAGTATCAGTATTTGGATTTCTTTTGTCAAATTTTTGCAGTCGTTCAACGGCTCGTTTGTAAGATTTAGATGACATCTTAGAATAATCATCAAATACCCATGATGGTATTTTAGCTATTACATTCATTACTTTGGACTGACCTTCCGGAAGATCATGTGTACCCATTGAATTTAAGCCTCTAATGGTTTTAAAATTGTATTCAAATTTTGTATATATTTCTAAGAAATTATTCAAAGCTCCATCGTCATATTTATATTCGTTTGAAAAATTGTTCAAAAATTCTTTAGCTAACTTAAATTTTTCTAAATCAAGATTTTTGGTATTTTCTTGTTTTTCACAAAATACGTTCGTGAATTCTTCATCTTTTTGGCTTAGTGAAATATCCGTTTTCAATTCGGTATTCTTTTTCATTAAACATTCAAATTGATTTGTGCTAGCTGTCATGCCCTTAATTTTACTTTTCTTATTTTTTCCTTTTTTGTTTCTATTTTGGCGAATTAAATTAGTTTTGTGACCTAATTTCTCCTTTAGAGGATTTTGGTTTAGGGGGCAATGGTCTTTTTTTGATTTATTTAATTTTATTTCAGTATTATTATTTTCATTAATGTGACTGCTTGTTATATTTTCTTGATTTGTTAACTCATTAATTTCTATTTCCATTTTTATATCTTTTGGTGGAGAATGCTCCTTTAATTGTTTATATAATGTATCTTTATTTTCCATTTTTGTATTTGTTTCAATTTCTGACAGTGGCCCAAATTGTTTTTCGAATTGTTTAACTACCAAAATTGCTTGTTTCTTAATATTCTTGTCCCTCAAGGTTAGAGTTTCCGCATCTTGTGCTTCAAGTTGTTCAAGCCTTTTTAAAGCTTTTCTATATTTTTTCCGTTTAGTCCTTGTAGGAATATTCGTCGTATTAAAGTCACAGCTTTCAAGTGTAGATGGTTGTGGAGCTTCCACATTCGTATGGTCCATAGGAGTGGATGTTTCCAACTCCACTATAGGAGTGGATGTTTCCAACTCCACTATAATTCTTTTTTTCGACATGTCGCTTAGAAATTCTTCTACTTTTGTTTCGCATATAAGCTCCGAAGTGTATGTTTGTTTTGTTGTTTCGCATATAAGCTCAGAGATCTCGCTGGGGTTGCTTAACGAAACATCTACATCCAAATTTATTCCTTTTGATGGAGAATGTTCCTTTGATTTGTGATATGTATCTTTATTTTCCATTTTTGTAATGGTTTCATTTACTGCCAGTGGTCCAAATTGTTGTTCAAATTTTTTTACTACCCAAATTGCCCGTTTCTTATTATGCTTGTCCCTTAAGGTTAAGGTTTTCGCATCTTGTGCTTTAAGTTTTTCAAGCATTTTCAGAGCATTTTTATAGTTTTTTCTCTGGGATTTGGTAGAAATATTCGAAGTTTCAAATGTTGATGGTTGTGAAGATTCCACATTCGTTTTGACTTTTTCAACAGTAGGTGATGTTTCCAATTCCGGTATAATTATTTCTTTTTTAACATCTAAATCCTGCATATCGCTTGCAGATTTTTGTATTTTTGATTCGCATAAAAGCTCTGTTATTGTGCTGGAAGTGTAATTTTGTTTTGTTGTTTCACATATAGGCTCTGAGGTCATACTGGGGGTGCTAGTATCTTCTTCCATCCCATTATTTTCCAACTTAAATAACGTTTCATATTTATCTATGGTAGCAATTAATTTATTTTTATTTTTAATATCTTTATCAGTGATTCTATCTTTTCCATTAATCATCTGAAGACAATAAACGGCATTTCTGTATGACTTCCAATCTCTATTGTTAAGATTTTTTGATGCTGGATTGAGATTACATCGGTTGATTTTAAAACTTTTGCAATTTTCACCATAATGCAGTCTATGTAACATTAATTCAATATCCTCTTCAGCAATATTGTCAAATGTCAAATCTTCGTCAATTTTTTCATTATTTACTGCTGAAGATTCTGCTGTGTTATTTTCGAATTTTTCCTTCTTGTTGGTTTTTTGTACTGAACTGAATTGTGAATTATTTTCTGTATCTCTGATAATGCATGGTGGCACTGGAACTATAACTATTTTATTTGTTGGTTTTCGAGGTTTTTGGGAACCTTTTACATAGGGCCGCTGTCTTCTTTTCTTTGGCATGGGAACGTCGTCTACTTCTATTAGAATTTCTTCTCTGCTAATAGCCTTTTGGCTTGGTCCATCTTTTGAATCATATGGAACAAGCACCGTGACATTCTTAAAACTATCTCTGTCTGCCTTCCTTTCGTAGGATAAAATAAAATTGGACATTTTTCGCTTAATGCGTAAAATAGAATTATGCAATTTTTTTGGATACATTTGATTGAGAAGCCAAACTTGTTTAAGGCATTTGGTATAGCGTCGAAATTTCTTTTCGCCTCGTTCGGCAGTTTTAAGTTGCTCGTTTGATTCTGTAATTATTGTATGTTCACTACAACATATTTCCTTAGGACTTTCAGTTGTCTCATCAGGCAATAAGCTTTCGGCATTTGATTTTTCGTTGGCCTTTTCATAGTTTTTATCAGATCCACAAATCGTCCAATTCAATTCATTACTTACATCCTTCGCATTGGTTGTTATAAATTCGGACAGTAGATCAATGTCATTATCGGACATTATACTAATGTCGCTCATTGAATCCTCAAAAAACGAATTTTCACCATTTGCTGGTTTTGAAGCACCAGTAAGAAATTTCGTTAGCAAATCAATGTCATTGTCTGATAGGATACTAATGTCATCATCACTAGACTCTGAATGTTCACAATCGGAACATGCATCCTCATTACACACATCATTGAATTGTTTTTCCATTTTTAAAATCAAATATTAAATTATCTGTAAGTAAAATGGACCAAAACAAAGCATTTTCGAAGTAGTCTCAATGGATGGATCAAAGATTTGATAATAACTCTTACTGGGAAAATTTGGTTCAAAGGGCGTCCAGTAATAGAGACGCCAAAATACAGCTATTGGGATTGAGAGAAATTTATAAAGATAATTATTACAGGTTCAAATATGTAATGTTTATTCTTCTTGCCACAAACAATACCTCCTTTTTGGGGTTTTGATTAATTATTGGCAATGGTCACAACAACCTCTTGCTCAAAGGAATTTATTCCATGTGTGTCCTGTTGTAAAGACGCCAAAAATTTCCTTTTACTACTGTCTACTACCACATTCAAATATGCACAGTAAAATTTACCAGTGCTTTACGCTAATAATGTTTATTTATTTTTGCCAAATGCTAATTATTTTTATTTTGTTGTTCTTGCTTTCCTAAAGAAAGTTATTTACAAATTGTATCAAAAACCGCGATATTCCTTGAAACAACTATTGTGAATGTGTAGAGAAGACGATGAGTCACAATAAGAAACAATTAACATATGTTTTCAATTAGGGATGTCATTCATTGGATTAATAATATATGCATGGGGATAACTCTATATTTATCCAGACAATATTTGAAAAATGGGCTTTGCAAAAATTTTGTCATAATTTTATTTCGATGGAGAATTTTTCCAAAATTTTATTCATATACAAAATTTTTCCAAAATTTCATTCCTATAGCAAATTTTTCCAAAATTTTATTTCTATAGAAAATTTTGTCAAAATTTTATTTCTATAGAAAATTTTGTCAAAATTTTGTTTCTATAGAAAATTTTGTCAAAATGCTATTTCTATAGAAAATTTTGTCAATATTTTATTTCTATAGAAAATTTTGTAAAAATTTTATTTCGATTGAGAAGTTTTCCAAAATTATATTCCTATAGAAGAATTTTCCAAAATTTTATTTCTATAGAAAATTTTGTCAAAAATTTATTTCTATAAAAAAAATTTTAACATTTTTATTTCTATAGAAAATGTTGTCAAAATTTTATTTCTATAGAACATTTTGTCAAAATTTTATTTCTATAGAAAATTTTGTCAAAATGATATTTCTATAGAAAATTTTGTCAAAATTTTATTTCTATAGAAAATTTTATCAAAATTGTATTTCTATATAGAAAATTTTGTCTACATTTTTTTTTTGTCAAAATTTTATTTCTACACTCATAGAAAAAAGTCTGCTAAAAACAGCAGTCGATGTCTGCTGTTATATTTTTGTACTTCAAGGCCTAATGAACAACAATTTATAAAATTTTTAGGTTATAAAATTTTCCCCATAGCATATTTAAGAACCAAAAGTAGTTTTTGGTATATTTTTGCACTGTAATATACTTACAAGCTCCTAAATACGGTCAGCAAACATTTTGTTTGCTGTTATGACTCAATTCGATAAATATTCAGATTTTTGGTAAATACTATAGATATTCATAAAACATTGTGTTAATTATGTTAGGATAGCTCCTAAGTTGAAATTTTTATTTGTTTTAGCCAAAATAAAACAGGTTTTAGTGTAATCTAGCTTAAAAAATAGCAGGGAATGTTTGCTATTTCAACAAACAGTGACTGCTGTCCCTTTTTCAGCAGACTTTCTGCTGTTTTAGCAGACTTTTCTGCTGTCCCTACTAACAAATTTCTTTGGGTGTATAGAAAATTTTGTTAAAAAACTTTATATTTATTTCTATATACAAATTTGTCAACATTTTATTTCTATAGAAAAATTTGTCAAAATTTTTTTTTTATTTATTTCCATTTAGTTAAGCAATTCAAAGCCTTTACAGCGCCAATTTAACGAATTACAATGTACTACTCTAACGGACATTACAATATTATATAAATATATTAAATATAAATTAATAAAAATAAACAACAATCTAATATATAAATTGAACCAGCAATCTCATATCAATAATGTTATATATACATTTTTTTATTTTTTCCGTTTGTTAATGTTCTTGGATCCCATTGAAATTAAAATATGTTTTATTTCGCGAGTCAGGAGACTACTCATTATTTCTATAGAAAGTTTTGTCAAAATTTTATTTCTATAGGAAATTTTGTCAAAATTTTATTTCTATAAAAAAATCCGGCAAAATTTTATTTCTATAGAAAAATTCGGCAAAATTTTATTTCGATAGAGAATTTTTCCAGAAATGTGTTTCTAAAGAAACTTTTTTTAAAATTTTATTTCCAGAAAAATTTTGTCAAAATTTTATTTCCATACAAAATTTTATCAAAATTTTATTTTTATATAGAGAATTTTGTCTACATTTTATTTCTACAGAAATAAAATTTTGTCAAAATTTTATTTCTATAGAACATTTTGTTACAAAACTTTATATTTATTTCTATATACAAATTTGTCAACATTTTATTGCTATAGAAAAATTTGTCAAAATTTTATTTCGATAGAGAATTTTTCCAGAAATGTGTTTCTAATGAAATTTTTTTAAAATTTTATTTCCATAAAAATTTTGTCAAAATTTTATTTCTATATAGAAAATTTTGTAAACATTTTATTTCGATGGAGAATTCTTCCAAAATATTATTCCTATAGAAAATGTTTCCAAATTTGTATTCCTATAGAAAATTTTTCCTAATTTTTATTCCTATAGAAAAATTTTCCAAAATTTTATTTCTATAGAAAATTTTGTCCAAATTTTATTTCTATAGAAAATTTTTTCAAAATTTTATTTCTATAGAAAATTTTGTCAAAATTTTATTTCTATAAAATTTTGTCAAAATTTTATTTCTATAAAATTTTGTCAAAATTTTATTTCTATAAAATTTTTTAAAATTTTATTTCTATAGAAAAATTCATCAAAATTTTATTTCTATAGAAAATTTTGTCAAAATTTTATTTCTATAGAAAATTTTGTCAAAATTTTATTTCTATAGAAAATTTTGTCAAAATTTTATTTCCATAAAAATTTTGTCAAAATTTTATTTCTATAGAAAATTTTTTCAAAATTTTATTTCTATAATTTTTTTTTCAAAATTTTTATTTCTATAGAAAATGTTGTCAAAATTTTATTTCTATAGAAGATTTTGTCAAAATTTTATTTCTATAGAAAATTTTGTCAAAATTTTATTTCTATAGAGAATTTTGTCAACATTTTATTTCTATAGAAAATTTTGTCAAAATTTTATTGCTATAAAATTTTATTTCTATAGAAAAATTCATCAAAAAATTTATTTCTATAGAAAATTTTGTCCAAATTTTATTTCCATAAAAAATTTTGTCAAAATTTTATTTCTATTGAAAATTTCGTCAACATTTTATTTCTACAGAAAATTACAGAGAATTTTTCCAATATATTATTCCTATAGAAAATGTTTCCAAATTTGTATTCCTATAGAAAATTTTTCCTAATTTTTATTCCTATAGAAAAATTTTCCAAAATTTTATTTCTATAGAAAATTTTGTCAAAATTTTATTTCTATAAAAATTTTTTACAAAATTTTTATTTCTATAGAAAATGTTGTCAAAATTTTATTTCTATAGATTTTGTCAAAATTTTATTTCTATAGAAAATTTTTTCAAAATTTTATTTCTATAGAAAATTTTGTCAAAATTTTATTTCTATAAATTGTTTTCAAATTTTTATTTCTATAGAAAAATTCATCAAAATTTTATTTCTATAGAAAATTTTGTCCAAATTTTATTTCCATAAAAATTTTGTCAAAATTTTATTTCTATAGAAAATTTTGTCAAAATTTTATTTCTTTAGAAAATTTTTTCAAAATTTTATTTCTATAATTTTTTTTTCAAAATTTTTATTTCTATAGAAAATGTCAAAATTTTATTTCTATAGAAGATTTTGTCAAAATTTTATTTCTATAGAAAATTTTGTCAAAATTTTATTTCTATAGAGAATTTTGTCAAAATTTTATTATAGAAAATTTTGTCAAAATTTTATTTCTATAGAAAATTTTGTCAAAATTTTATTTCTATAGAAAATTTTGTCAAAATTTTATTTCTATAGAAAATTTTGTCAAAATTTTATTTCTATAGAAAATTTTGTCAAAATTTTATTGCTATAAAATTTTATTTCTATAGAAAAATTCATCAAAAAATTTATTTCTATAGAAAATTTTGTCCAAATTTTATTTCCATAAAATATTTTGTCAAAATTTTATTTCTATTGAAAATTTCGTCAACATTTTATTTCTACAGAAAATTTTTTCAAAATTTTATTTCTATAGAAAACTTTGTCAAAATTAATAAACTATCATTTGATTATCTGTGAAATAATTAAATTTCTGATAGCTAAAAGGAAAAATTAGTTAAATTTGGAAATTAAACCCATAAATGATTTGATATTGTAACTTATTGGTTTATTTATATTCATTTTTGCATTTTGAAGCCATTTAGTGGCCGATTTATTTAATATACAATGTACTATTGAATATGTTTATAGTTATAGGACATAGGTTAGATTACCTAACCTAATCTATTGAAAATAGTTGATTATAAATGCTTGTTTTTCCAAAACGGTAGATTATTTGCTGTTTTACAAAAAAAATCTGATTTTTGATCAAGTTTGCCAACTTTTAGCTGAAAAATACAAAAATTAAAATCAAATCAAATGACATAGTAATAACAAAGGAAAAAGTTAGTTGCTAAGGAAATGTAACAAATTCAGTAAACTCAACTGTTGATAGAAAAAAAATTATTGCCGAAATTTGAACTACCAAAATATTCGGTTTTTGTGGAAAATTCGAACAATTTTTTTTTTGTTTTATTTAATTAGAAATTTATTAATAAAGGATAGCGATGACCAGATGGAGTAGTTATTAATAAAAAATTAAAAAAATTAAATTATATTGTTTAATGCTGACAATTAAAAAAACACAAACATTTTTTCTGATTCAATCACGATATTAATTGATCCAATAAATTTTTAATTGAAATGTTTTCAATCACAAAAATGATAGTATCAATTAAAAAATTAACTGAAGGTCAATTAAAAAATTTGTTGAGTCAATTAAATTTTTAATTGAATATTTTTAAAACTCAAAATTTTAATTGGAAAAATTTTTGTGACATTTTTTTCTATGAACAAATGATCAGTTTTTGAATTCAGAATGATCTGCATAAATAGCAACATAACTTCGGTTTAAAGAAATTTGGAACATTTTGTACAATAAGTGATATAAACGATTTGAGACCCTTCCGAATTTTACAAAAAAAACATATCCTAGCCATATGACCACGAAACATTCACCAAAGTCTAAACAAATGTTTGTTTAAGGCTGGTATGCACCTCTAACCGAAATTTCCGCTAACCATAAGAAATGCATTGTTATAAATATTTTTGCTAACGAAAATTCCGTGCGGCGTTATTATCGGTTATTTACAATTTTGTCCCATAAGAAATACGTTGGAAATTTGTGTTATTGGCACGCAAACAAAATTTCCGCTAGGGGTGCATAATCAGTATACCCGTTTTTTATAGTTCCCTAGTTTGGAAATGGATTTTTCATAAATCCTTTACTTATTGACACTTTGGAATTTTCGATATGGGCATTCCATCATCATCAAGAGAAGTGCTATTTGAACGTTTGCATTCGACGGTCTTAACTTTGTCTACTATTTCTTCTGATACAAGATTAAGACCATCTGACTTAGATTTATCGATGTATCCCACTGATGGAGTTTGATATGGTAAAGAAGGCAGTGTGTCTTCATTTGCTTTTATGCCACATATTAGACTTTGCAATTGATTTTGTGGTGGCAAACTTGAAATCAATTTAGGAAAATCCTCTCGATTTCGATTTGCATTTGAATTTCTGCTGTCTCCGAGACATTTTCCATCTTTTTTTAGTTTCGTTTTGATTGAACTTTGATTATTAATTTTCGTAACAATTACTTCCATGCGATTTATTGTTTTAAAATGTAATTGGCCTACATGATTATTACCATCACCGTTTACCCTTAAGGGGATTGTGATTACAGTGTTCAATGCCTTTGGATTATCCTGTTCATAGGCAATAATGTAATCGCAGAAATCAGAATGTCTGTTAAAGTGTACTGGGTCCCCTGTCCATTCAATTTCATTTGCTTTCCAAATATAAGCCAGACATTTGATATAGCGTTTAAAACGATCTACTTGATTTTTTTGATATGGTTGCAAAATGTGTGGAACCAAATCCAAGTTTTCAATTTTATTCAAAACTTCAGCTCGTGCTTCTTCATTAGCTGCGCAACATTTTGCTTGGTATATGAAGATTTTAAAAAGTATAGAATCCCTTATTCTCTTTTCACCATAGCATAATTCACTTGTATTTGGATTTCTTTGGTCGAATTTTTGAAGCTTTTTAATAGCTTGATGATATGTTTCTATTGAAATTTGGGAATAGTCATCATATACCCATTCGGGTATAGTAGCGATAACTTTCATCTCATTGGTTTGTTGTGTTAATTCGTTTTTCTCCAATATTTCAATATAATCAGAATAATTTATTTGTGGATCGAATGATGTATTTTCTTTTCTGATTTCTTCGCCATTTGACATATTATCTTTGCAGGATGATTGTTTTTTAAATGTTATTGAATTGTCGTGGGTATATCCAATGGTGTTTGAGGGCAAATTCGCTGATACCTCCAATTCGTCATATTCCAGCAGATTGACTATGTCTGATCCATTAATTATATACGGTGTCTCAGATATTCCAGTTCCATTTTTCTCCAATGTTTCAATATAATCTGAATAATTTATTTTTGGATCGAAGGAAGTATTTTCTTTTCTGATTTCCACGCCTTTTGACATATTATCTTTGCCGATTGATTGTTTTTTAAATGATATTGCATTGTCATGGATATTCCCAATAGTTTTTGAGGGTAAATCCCCTGATTCCACCAATTCCTCATAGTTCAGCAGATTGACCATGTCTGCTCCGTTATTTGTATATGGTGTCTCAGATATTCCAGTTTCAGAAACTTTTCTAAAATCTTCCATTGTATGTAATTTATTTCGAATTTCAGAAGATATTTGTTCTGTAACCTTTGGCACCATCTGTTGGTCGTTTCCTTTAGCCTGTGTTGTACCTTCATCAGCAAAATTTATTTTATTTTCAATTTCGAGAAATGCTTGTCTATTTTGTTTTACGTTAATGTGGACATTAGAAGTAGTCTTTTTCTTACTCTTTCTTCGCCTGTTTTTCTTTTTCCTATTTTTCTTATTTCTTCTCTTTTTCTTGGCTGAAGTTTTTGAATGTAACGCATTCATTTCACACGTTTTGTCGTCGTCGTTGCCATCACTTTCATCTGCATCACCGTTTGGAGTGATAACTTTCATAGACTCGTTTAATTTTATAGGTGATATACATTCTTCCTCTCTTTCCACCAATTCATCGTTTGAATTTTTCCTATTTCTTCTCTTTTTCTTGGCTGAAGTTTTTGATTGTAACGTATTCATTTCACACGTTTCGTCGTCGTCGTTGCCATCACTTTCTTCTGTATCACCGTTTGGAGTGATAACATCCATAGACTCGTTTAATTTTATAGGTGATATACATTCCTCTCTTTCCACCAATTCATCGTTTGAATTTATTTCAAAATCTTCGTAGTTTATAGCACTCAAATCTTTTTCATATGTGCCATTGGTTTTCATTTCAATTGGTGAGGAGGTATCCTCTCCTCCCAATTTCCCAAATTGTGCTTCGAATTGGTTTATGATTTTACAGGCCCACCTCTTGCTTTTGCTCTGTGTACAGTTTAATTCTTTGGAATTAAAAGAATTTAGTTTTTTCAGTGTGATATAGGCATTTTTATATGTACGTTTCTGACATAAACTTGGAGTATTGGACTTGGATGAATTTCCTTGCATTTCAAATTTATGACAATTTGCTGTATCTTGTATTTTGGGTATACATTGTTGGGGCACGGAAACAATTACAACTTGATTCGAAGGTTTTCGCGGCATCTCTGGTAGATCTTTATTATAAAATCGTTGCCTTTGCCTAGCACTTTTTGATAGTTTTCTCTGAGCCTCCACATGAATTTCGTCTCTTCTAAGGGCTATTTTCTGAGCCCCATCTTTTGATTCATTTAAAACAAAAACCAAGACATTTTTAAGACTATCTTTGTCAGCCTTACTTTCATAGGATATAATAAAATTGGACATTCTCCGTTTAAAACGTAAATCATCTTTATCCAATTTTTCAGGATCTAGCTGATTAAAATACCAAATACGTTTAAGATAATAAATGTATCTCCTAAATCTTTTTTCTTCTGGTGTTAATATACGATGGTCCTTGGTACCAGGTTTTACAACTTTTCTTTCTCCAGACTTGTCTCTGGTGTTCACTTGATCCGATCCATAGACGCTGCATTTCAACTCTTTGCCCAAATCGTTTGCATGGGTTTTTATAAATTCTGCCAACAAATCGATATCATTGTCGGACATTATACTGATGTTATCATCATCAGTTCGTAGTGAACTTTCCGAATCTGAAGTTTCATTATTTTCCGGCTGGGTATTAGTTATGAATTCCGATAACAAATCAATTTCATTATCGGACAAAATGCTAATGTCATTTTCACTAATATCAGAATGGTCTGAATCTGACCATTTCTCTTTCTTCTTATTAAAGCCAAGCTTTTCTTCGTTTCCCATTTTAAAAATGTTCTGCAATAAAAATTCAAGTATAAATGGGATATATAAAGCAAAGAGTATAAATAACTAAAGAGGGTCGAAATCGCTCACTTACGATATGCCCAAATGCCATAGATTAGGGTCAAACATGCAACATGTTTTATTTACGTTTGATAACATGGAAAAATTATAAGGCGTGTTCTGCAATGTGTGTTAGATTTTCATTATGTTCAAATTATTTTTTCATTAAAAAACAAAACGAAAAACGCAAAAAAGGACCAAAAGAATACTTCTGTTTGCTAAATCTATGAATTCTATGTCCCAAAACATTCATTCGATAAGTTGTCGTGTTTTAGACAATTTATTAAAGATCGGTAAATAATAAATTTACTGTTTTTTTATGAAAATATGACTTTAACATACTTAAGCAAACATTTCAAGGAACATCTGAATTAGTACCTACACGAAATTTCGGCTAAAGCTGAATACTTGGCTTAACGTAAAATACTCCAGAAAACTTTCACTTTTTCACTAGATTTCCGCGTGAAGTTGTTTTTTAACATTTATAAAAATTATAAGAATTCACTTCTTATTATAAATTAAAAAAATTTTTAATTACAAAAAGAATAATTTGATTTTTCAAAATCGAATCGCAAGTTACCGAAACAAAACCATGTGAAAAACCGTAGAAAACAAAAGGGAATACGAAGAAAATGTTGGTACCGTTTTGCAACATGTTCGACCCTAATCTATGGCATTTATACGATATTTCAAAAATGAGACGTTTCGACCCTCTTGTTTATTTATACTCTTTGATATAAAGCTGTACTTTCTTATTTTACCTATTTGGATTAAACGATGGCGCCATACAATATATGACTTCTTTGCAAAGAGTATAAATAAACAAGAGGGTCGAAACGTCTCATTTTTGAAATATCGTATAAATGCCATAGATTAGGGTCGAACATGTTGCAAAACGGTACCAACATTTTCTTCGTATTCCCTTTTGTTTTCTACGGTTTTTCACATGGTTTTGTTTCGGTAACTTGCGATTCGATTTTGAAAAATCAAATTATTCTTTTTGTAATTAAAAATTTTTTTAATTTATAATAAGAAGTGAATTCTTATAATTTTTATAAATGTTAAAAAACAACTTCACGCGGAAATCTAGTGAAAAAGTGAAAGTTTTCTGGAGTATTTTACGTTAAGCCAAGTATTCAGCTTTAGCCGAAATTTCGTGTAGGTACTAATTCAGATGTTCCTTGAAATGTTTGCTTAAGTATGTTAAAGTCATATTTTCATAAAAAAACAGTAAATTTATTATTTACCGATCTTTAATAAATTGTCTAAAACACGACAACTTATCGAATGAATGTTTTGGGACATAGAATTCATAGATTTAGCAAACAGAAGTATTCTTTTGGTCCTTTTTTGCGTTTTTCGTTTTGTTTTTTAATGAAAAAATAATTTGAACATAATGAAAATCTAACACACATTGCAGAACACGCCTTATAATTTTTCCATGTTATCAAACGTAAATAAAACATGTTGCATGTTTGACCCTAATCTATGGCATTTGGGCATATCGTAAGTGAGCGATTTCGACCCTCTTTAGTTATTTATACTCTTTGCTTCTTTGGTGGAAGTATGTTCAAAACATTAGAATTAAATTTCCATCTAGGTAAACAAAACTGGACAGATGTTTTTTTTTTGCGGGCGTCCTGGATAAAGAAAATAGAAACTCTACAAAGTATTTTTGTTGTCAGTAGCTATTGTGAATGAATGTAATAGGTGAGACCGAAATATATGCGTTGTAATAAACCGCTATATATATATATATTGTATTATATATCAAAAATTTATTCCTATAGAAAATTTTGTCAAAATTTTATTTGTATAAAAAATTTTGTCAAAATTTTATTTGTATAGAAAATTTTGACAAAATTTTATTTTTATAGAAAATTTTGTCAAAAATGTATTCCTGTAGGGAATTTTGTCACTAGTTTACTTCGGTAGAAAATTTTGTCAATATTATTTTTCAATAGAAAATTTTGTCAACATTTTATTTCTATAAAAAAAAATAATTTTGATAGAAAATTTTGTCAACATTTTATTTCTATAAAAATTTTGACAAAATTTTATTTTTATAGAAAATTTTGTCAAAATTTTATTTTTTTATAGAAAATTTTGTCAAAATTTCATTTCTAAAAATTTTTTTCCAATTTTTATTTCTATAGAAAATTTTGCCAAAATTTTATTTCTGTCGGAAATTTTGTAACCATTTTATTTCGGTAGAATATTTTGTCAAAATTATATTTCTATAGAAAATTTTGTCAAAAATTTATTTCTATAGAAAATTTTGCCAAAATTTTATTTCTATAGAAAATGTTGTCAAAATTTTACTTTTATTAAAAATTTTTAGTAAGTTCCTACAGAAATTTTGTCACTATTTTATTTCGGTAGAATATTTTGTCAAAATTATATTTCTATAGAAAGTTTTGTCAACATTTTACTTCTATAGAAAATTTTGTCAAAATTTTATTTTTATCGAAAATTTTGTTCATATTTTATTTATTAAGTCAAAATTGACAAATAATACTGTCAAAATGTTATTTCTATAGAAAATTTTGTCAACATTTTATTTCTTTAGAATTTTGTGGCAAAATTTTATTTCTATAGAAAATTTTGTCACAATTTTATCTCTATAGAAAACTTTGTCAAAATGTTATTTCTATAGAAAATTTTGTTAAAATTTTATTTTTAATGAAAATTTTGTCAAAATTTTATTTTAATTGAAAATTTTGTCAAAATTTTATTTCTATAGAAATTTTGGTCAAAATTGCATTTCTATAGAAAATTTTGTAAAAATTTTATTTCTATAAAATTTTTTTTCAAAATTTTATAACTATCGAAAATTTTATTTTTAATGAAAATTTCAAAATTTTATTTTTATTGAAAATTTTGTCAAAATTTTATTTCTATAGAAAATTTTGCCAAAATTTTATTTCTATAGAAAATGTTGTCAAAATTTTACTTTTATTAGAAATTTTTAGTAAGTCAAAATTGTCATATAGTATTGTAAGAATTTTATTTCTAAAATTGTGTCAACATTTTATTTCTATAAAAAATTTTGTTAAAATTTTATTTTTATAGAAAATTTTGTCAAAATTTCATTTTGATAGAAAATTTTGCCAACATTTTATTTCTATTGAAAATGTTGTCAAAATTTTATTTCTATAAAAAATGTTGTCAAAATTTTATTTTTATAGAAAATTTTGTCAAAATGTCATTTCTATAAAATTTTGCCAAAATTTCATTTCTATAATTTTTTTTCCAATTTTTATTTCTATAGAAAATTTTCAAAATTTTCAAAATTTTATTTCTGTAGGAAATTTTGTCACTATTTTATTTCGGTAGAACATTTTGTCAAAATTATATTTCTATAGAAAGTTTTGTCAACATTTTACTTCTATAGAAAATTTTGTCAAAATTTTATTTTTATTGATAATTTTGTTCATATTTTATTTATTAAGTCAAAATTGTGAAATAATACTGTCAAAATGTTATTTCTATGGAAAATTTACTCAGGATTTGTCATAAGTAATATAAATTAATTGGCCTTATAGGCTTTGTATTACGAAAAATTTTGAAATAAATAAATAAATAAATAAATTTTGTCAACATTTTATTTCTTTAGAATTTTGTGGCAAAATTTTATTTCTATAGAAAATTGTGTCACAATTTTATCTCTATAGAAAACTTTTTTAAAATTTTATTTCTATAGAAAACTTTTTCAAAATTTTATTTCTATAGAAAATTTTGTCAAAATTTTATTTTTAATGAAAATTTTGACAAAATTTTATTTTTATTGAAAATTTTCCCAAAATTTTATTTTTATTGAAAATTTTCCCAAAATTTTATTTATATAGAAATTTTGGTCAAAATTGTATTTCTATAGAAAATTTTGTCAAAATTTTATTTCTATAGAATTTTTTTTTCAAAATTTTATAATTCGAAAATTTTGTCAAAATTTTTTTAATGAAAATTTTGACAAAATTTTATTTTTATTGAAAATTTTGTCAAAAGTTTATTCCTATAAAAAAATATTCAAAATTTTATTTCTATAGAAAGTTTCGTCAAAATTTTATTTCTATAGAAAATTTTGTCAAAATTTTATTTCTATAGAAAATTTTGTCAAAATTTTATTTTTATAGAAAATTGTATCAAGTTTTATTTTAATACAAAATTTTGTCAAAAATTTATTTCTATAGAAAATTTTGTCAAAATTTTATTTTCTCAACAATGCACTATGAACCCACTGCAAACTATGAACCCACTCCAAAATAAATGTTCGTAAAAAAAAGTTGCTTAACTCAAATTGATTATCCAAGCTATGAAATTTATACACGAGTCTTTTAGAGATTAGGGCTAAATGGGCTAGTATGTGACTTTTCGATTGACCTGTTATGCCATCATCATAAATGGTACGAGATAAAGCGAATATGATAAAAGTTCTCATGTGACAAAGTTCTCACTTGGATCCAACCCACATCAAAGTAGATTTTCGTAGAAATATTCCATAAATTTCAAGCCTAACTGCTTTGCATTAAATAAAACCTAGTAATACTACATACATTTTAATTTTTTGTAAGACTTTTTTATTGACAAAATTATTACAATTTCATTGATGTTGATTCATTTTTCTCCATTACTTTCATCGGGGTTTTCAGTTTTTTTTCTTTTGTTCTCAAACTTCGGCTTGTTCTGTGTTTTTAGACACAATAATAATTCCTTTTTTGTTTCTATTTGTGATTCTTTTTTTCCAATAGTGAGATCGTGTATAACTTTCTCAACATAATTAGTTAGTTTATATGTAAATGTATATAGTATATCATTCTTGCAGTTGGTTTTCTATAAAAAAAAAACACTCTTCGTTTCGTGGCATGCAACTTTTAGAATTTTGGCATTTCTTTTTTTTAAATAAAACTGTGTGCGATTTTTTTTTGCTTTTCATTAAAAAAAAGTGCTTACGAAATAGGATTAAGTCATCATCATATAATGACGGTTAGATTTCCATTCAAGATGTTCTTGTCGGGGAGGAAGAAAGAATATTAAGTAGGTTAATATTACATTAAAAAAGGTCGAAAAACAAATTTAAAAGATTTTCCTTTCCAAGAACAACATGGAAAACACAAACAAATAAATATATATATTTTTTTAAACATTGCATATCTTTTTGGCAGGAGGGGAAACCGCAGAAACTCGGTAGACAATATCGTTGATTTGATAACCGCGCAGTTTTTTTTTTTTTTCTTAGAAGGACTATCTATCGATTTAGTAGAGATAGAAGAATATGCTTACGTATCTAACTCCTAGCTCTACCATTGGTATGAAAGGATATATGGTGGTGAGGTGAGTGGATGGGTGAAAAGTCAACAAATGGATGTGAGGAATGATGATAGCGGTGGTGGATGTGATATTTTTGATTGGTGATGGTTAAGGAAAAAGACAGTTTTGTTTAGGGTTTTTTCATCTTTTTTATATAATTATATAATAATAATAATTAAGAAATAATAATACATTTGCGAGTTGTTTTCAAAAAATAAAATAAAATAAAAAAATAATAAAAATTATTATAATTTGCAAATTAATTATTTGTTTTTTGGGATGTTCTTGTAAATGTATGTTGTTGTTTTTGCTCTTGTGTGTAATATTTAAGTGTGGAACGTATGTTTTCTTTTTTTTCTCTTAAAAAATGATTCTTTTGGAATAGTTTTTCTTCTTTTTTAAACACTAAACCAAGGAGAATTTTCATTAAAATATGAAAATTTCCTTAGTGGAGCATTATCTCCTCCTTTTCTATATTAAAACCTCCTCTTTTCCTCTTGTGGTTGTTGTTGTGTTGTTGTTGTTATGGGTCTTAAACTTCTCCTTATAATTACTACGACTAATACGGCAGCTACTAAAACATCAACCATGTACACCAATTATGCGACATCGTTCCATAAGTCCACCACTTGACTGTTGTGGATAGAATGAGGAGGCAAAAGTGGTGTAGCATTGCTGTTGTGTATGCAATAAGAAACCGCTTAGAAGCACTTTCTGTGCACAATGGAGGGGCCGGATTCATCATATTCCTGTTTGGAGATCCACATCTGTTGGAAGGTAGACAAGGAAGCCAAGATGGAACCACCGATCCATACAGAGTATTTACGTTCTGGAGGAGCAATGATCTTGATCTTCATGGTTGATGGAGCCAAGGCGGTGATTTCCTTTTGCATACGGTCGGCAATACCAGGATACATAGTGGTACCACCAGACAAGACAGTGTTGGCGTACAAGTCCTTACGGATATCAACATCGCACTTCATGATGGAGTTGTAAGTGGTTTCGTGGATACCACAGGCTTCCATACCCAAGAAGGAAGGTTGGAACAAAGCTTCGGGGCAACGGAAACGTTCATTGCCAATGGTGATTACTTGACCATCGGGCAATTCGTAGCTCTTCTCCAAGCTAGAGCTGCTAGCAGCTGTGGCCATTTCTTGTTCAAAGTCCAAAGCAACATAGCACAATTTTTCCTTAATGTCACGAACGATTTCACGTTCAGCTGTGGTGGTGAAGGAATAACCACGTTCAGTCAAGATCTTCATTAAGTAGTCAGTCAAGTCACGACCAGCCAAATCCAAACGCAAGATAGCATGGGGCAAGGCATAACCTTCATAGATGGGTACAGTGTGAGAGACACCATCACCGGAATCCAAAACGATACCAGTGGTACGACCGGAGGCATACAAGGACAATACAGCTTGGATGGCCACATACATAGCGGGTGTGTTGAAAGTTTCGAACATGATTTGTGTCATCTTCTCACGATTGGCTTTGGGATTCAAGGGGGCTTCAGTCAACAAAACTGGGTGCTCTTCGGGGGCCACACGCAATTCATTGTAGAAAGTGTGATGCCAGATTTTCTCCATATCATCCCAGTTGGTGACAATACCGTGCTCAATGGGGTATTTCAATGTGAGGATACCACGTTTGCTTTGAGCTTCATCACCGACATACGAGTCCTTCTGTCCCATACCAACCATAACACCTTGATGACGGGGGCGGCCCACAATGGAGGGGAATACAGCACGGGGAGCATCATCACCAGCGAAACCGGCTTTGCACATACCGGAACCGTTATCAACAACTAAGGCAGCAACTTCTTCGTCGCACATTTTGTTTGCTACAATAAAAAAAAAACAGAGAATGGCTTATTAGTTTAATTCACTACGGAGGAGTGTTCGATGCAATGTTTGGTTAAGTGGCAAAAATATTTTGTAGCTTTTCTGTAATTTGATTTTTTTTATAAAAAAAAATTAGGATTACAAATTTGGTTTTAAATATAAGAGCCGTGTGGAGGGATCCATAAAAAGGCATTTTTGAAAGCTTCAATTCTAAGCAATATAGACCAATCCATAATTTCCTGAAATGGTGCCACACCCTGTAAGGTTTGCATACAAGTTCCTTACGAGTCCTTAGAATATATAGTGGTATAGAAGTTCCAAAAATCATGAGATTTCTATACCTCAAAGTAGAATAAGCCAAATATCGATGGAAAAATTGCGCTTTAGAAGCTTGCAACAGATTTCAATTTGGAAAAATCCTTGATTTAGCCTTTATCTCTAGTGTCATATTAAGATTTTATGCTTACATCCTTGAATTGTAATTTTATGTGATTCAAATTTTGAGCCAATATAATTTCTTTTGATGAAATGTATTAAAAAATTAAAAATTTTATATAAAATCGAATTGCAAAATTTTGAATTTAAAAAATTTATTAAAACGAAAACTATCATTGTATGCCTTTCAAAAAAGACATAAAAATCAGTGTATCAAGTACTGGATAAAAAAAAGTAGCAGCTACCTTCTTTTCGAACAACTCTGTGGAAGAGTAGAAAGAGGATAAGAAAAAAAGTACTAAAACCACTAGCGGCTTTTTTTAGATCTGCATTGGAAAAGCGAATAGAGGGAAAGGGCAACGCCCTTGAATTGAAGTCTAAAAGCCGGTATTGAGGAATTGGAAGAAGAAAAAAAGTGTAAAGAAAATGGCGTACGATGTTAGCAAGAGAATGATGATTCCTCAAATTAATTTTACACTTTTCTAAGCTAGGGTGTAAACTTCAAAAAACACTTTTTTAATATTTATACTGTTCCTTCACATATTTTTTTTTGTTTTCACTAATGCCACAAAAGAGTATCACCGAAGATAATTAAAAATTTTCTTAACCACTTTTTTTTTTTGTTGCTCAATTAAGAATTGATGACGTACCGTGTCTTGATTAGTTGGGTAGATGAACAGAAGAAACGACCTGAGCGCTTTGACAGCCGAACTACGAATGAAATTACCAGTTAGAGGAAAGTCAGTTAATTTTTTCCCCCTAAATGAAATGAAATGAAATGAAAAAACAGTAAAGAAAGATATGCGTCGTATATGAGTGTGTTGGTGTACCACGTAGGAACAACGAGTAGGCAGCTTGTTGGTTTTGTTGTATGAATAAACCACACTCTCTTTTTTCCTACTCTTTGTTCGAAGTTCTCTTCGATATACTGAATCAGTTATAGTTCCATTTCTTTCTTTCTCATAGTGGTAAATGCAATTCATTTTCTCTTTGGGTGTGTGCAGAGAGATATGAATTCGAGCCCGAATGTATGTGTGACTCTCCAGTGAGTGTCAAAATCGCAGTCGGTTTGCGATTAACCAATTTTTGTGACCATATATGGTCATGTTTTCTGTTCCAAAGCTTGTATTCATTCAAAGCAACAACAAAATATGAAACGAAAATCGTTACTTTTTGAAATGAGAGAGGATTTTTATAGAAATATATATGTGTACAAGGGGCAGCAGTAGAATGAGAGAAAGCCAGAGATGAAAAAAGTTTAACAAAAAGAGTCTAACCAAGTATGGTTTTATTGTATATATACACACACAAACACGTACATATATATTTCATAGTCATCGCACACCCATATCCATTTCGAGTTAATGGGGGTTTAACAAAATTCAAAAATTCTTGAAATTGTTCTGTATTTGGCTAAGTTGCCATTTTCAAACCGGCATTTTCCTGGATGGGAGATTTGTGTTTGTGTGTTTCCTAAGAAAAAATACACAGTCCGTATGTGTGCGGAAACCACCAAACTGAGTCAAGTTCAAGTTTTTTTCCACATCGTCTCTCGTCTTGTGATATTCACAGTCAGCAACAAAAAAAAAAACACAAATACTTGGTTATATAGAAAATGACGTGTTCGTTTACTGATAAAAACGTTACCTAAATTATATTCAAGTATTTTTGATAAGCTTAAATAAAATATTTTAAAGGTAGGTGGTATATGCCCCTAAACATACACATATATTTATAACAACTATAAATAGATGTTTGCGTTATTTACCTAGAAGGAAGTATATCTAGCAACAAAAGTTAATTAAAATCAAGGTAAATTGTATGAAATCGCGATCGTACAATTGTTGGTCCTTGAATAAATTCTAGCAAACTCTATTGGAGTTCTGAATTGAAATTCGAAGTTTTATTTTTGTATACTTGACATTTTGAAGAATTTGCAGCAGTTCCGTTTTTAGCAATCGTAAACACAGGTCTTTTCCTGATATTGTCATGATATTAGTAGGCAAATGTTAATTTAAATCTAGGTAAATTATATGAAATTGCGATAGCTCAACTTTTTGGTCCTTGAGCAAATTTGAGTAATCTACATATATTGGAGTTTGGAATCGAAATTCGAACATATCTTCAATTTTCCAAGTACAAAAAAAATTGATTTTTGTGTACTTGACATTCTGGTGTATTATTAGAATTCTAATTTTTTAGATGTGTGTCTCGCAGATCTGTCAAACGATTAGTATGCAACGGAACCATATAACAAGTTGGAATGAAAACAGTCCGTAGTTGTAGAGTTTACAATTTATTACAACTTTTAACTTCATTTTCTGCATAATAGACGAAATATCTATCCAATTCTGTATTCTTGGAAAGTCTGTAGTTGCCTTAAATAAAACTAGACTCTGGTTGGAGGCGCCATAACATTTTGCCGAAAATTGAATTTACTGATCCTCTTTCTACTACCTGAACCTCTATTGTTCATTATGGTTAAGAGATTTGTGATAAGCAATTACGTGAAATATCTAAAATTGTTATAAACGATTTTAGCACACGTTCCCTTTTTTACACTCATAATTAAATAAAAAAATTTGCAAGGGGTTCCGATATTGTCTTAAATGTGGCGTAAAATTTTCATGACATATGGACTAATGGTAATTATACTATTTATTATTTTCTTTTTTTTCAGTTTAGAGTTCGATATCATTCTTAAATTTCAATAAAAACCTACTTTTTTAAACGAAATTTTTCACAATTTTTCATTTAAATAAACGAATTTTTTAAATGACACGACTTTCGTCCCAAAATGTGAAAGTTTAGTTT
Organism: Haematobia irritans; assembly: GCF_050003625.1. Classification (NCBI taxonomy): domain Eukaryota; kingdom Metazoa; phylum Arthropoda; class Insecta; order Diptera; family Muscidae; genus Haematobia; species Haematobia irritans. The sequence goes on along the minus strand of NC_134399.1, from coordinate 197,528,127 downwards.
TCGGTTTTGTAGAGAGAGCCTCAAGAGAAAAAAAAGAAAGTTTCGAAATTATACACATCATTAGTTGTACAAGTTTACCTATGCGAGATAAAAACAAAACACTTTTGCTGATGGATTGAAAGATGCCAAGACTCTATTTAAAAGAACAATGCCAAATTTGGGAAGTAACAATTATGCATTTATATTAGAAGTGTGGCAACACTTTCACATTTATAACGGCTTTTAACGTAGAGATAATCACTATGCTAGATTAGATCTTTTCGAATGGTCATGGAGTTGGAAATTATATTAATTTTTTTTCGCTGATACGTTTTATTAATCTCACGCATATTCAAGTTCTAGATTCATGTGTTTTTATCTTATCATAGTGAACTGTTTGTTATATAATATTTTGAGTTCTCGATCACGATTATCGTAAATCAATGGCACTTTTAAATTTAAATTTCTTCATTATGTAGTACGATTGATAATCCAGTTTTTTTTGGTAAGTAAAGTAATCCACACTATTTTGGTTTAATCCACATTTGGTGATTTTCAAAGTTCATGGGTTCAGGTCCCAGTTTGTTTCAATTTATCCACAATTTGTTTTCATTTTATAGTTTTGGAAGAGTTTTTCACCAAAATTTTTTTTCAATTCAATTTTCTCACAGAAATATCTTTGCCACTTTTGAATTTTTCTTAATTTTCACTGATCCATTGTTGAGTGATACTTACTTTTTTGTATTTAAGTTACTAAAAATTAAATAAATAAATTAAGTCTTTTGTTTGTTGGTTTGGGAGGTCTCGCGATGTATCCAACACACAGCACAAGAACGCAAACTGTAATGATAGCAAAACTCGTTGTGACAGGCGTTTATAAAGGCGTCCACCCCTATCGCGCGCTTTCCGTATAGGTTCTCCAGCGATTTTCAGACATTTTACCATATATGGATATGGATGCACACAACTTGCGCCACATGCCCGTTTTCAGAGAATTTCTGAGTATATGGCATGGCATGTGTGAGTAATAAGCCCGCATATTGTGAGATACACTTGCAACCTCACATAGATACAAAATTTTCGCCGATAATGATTATTCTCTATAATAGTGCTCTCAGTTTCTCTTCAGAGCTATACTTCAAAGAGCCGGCTCTCAGTTTACTCTTTTGGGCTATAAAAATACATCAGAAAACATGGGCGAGTCATTATGTGTGAGAAAGAGAGAGGGTTTTAAATTCTACGACAATACAGTTTGTATGTTAAGAGGGGTGTTGAGCCAGAGAAAAGAATTGAAACTTTGGATAGTGTTGTTTGTGGATATTTGTAAGTTTTTTTTTTTCATTTTTGGCATTTTTCTCAGATAAGCATTCATTTCCAACATATGATATGACCATCGAATCGTCGTAAATATTTGTGGAGTGTATGATGATATTAAAGGTTTTTGTAGTAGGTTTTGTGTTTTTTTTTTGTTATTTTATACTTGGTGGATGGTGGTTTTTAAAACACCAATTGAGTGAGTGACTCAGTCCATTTTGTTGATAACATTCGTCGTTGAGGTTTTAACGTTAAGAGTTTGTTTTGTTAATATTTTCCCCAATTGAAAATATATTCGTATTTATCAAAAAAAAAAAAAAAATACGCCAAATAAGTATTCTGAATTATAAAGTCATTTGTTTCCAAAGACTTTCCATTTCCAGACAGCTAAATTCAATCGCTCTAACAGATAAGCATAGTAACGGACAAACGAAATAAATTTTCAAGTGTTTCAAAAAAAAAATTTTTTTTTTTAATTTTAATCGCGTCCGATTATATCGATTTTTCTACCATTTTCTACCGAGTATAATCGTATTGAGATTTTTTACCGAGTATAATCGTATTGAGATTGGGAAAATCTTCAAAAAATCAATAATTAAAAAAGGAAAATTTAGCAGTATATTATGGTCTACCCAATAAAATTATAGGACTGAAAAAATGTTCTTCAATAACGTTATTAAACACTTCAAAGTCAAAGCTGATATATCCACCGCTATGTATTGTTGTGCATTACCGAATGAAATTATATTTACGTCTTGGAATAATGAACTTAATGTATATGGAGTTTGGAAAAGGACTAATTTTGAACTATGTCCTTTTATGTATCGAGCCTTACTGTGTGAAAAGGATTAATTTTCACAATACATGTCTAGACTGTCAGGAACTCAAATCAGAAAATCAATCGACATGAAAAAAGTAAATCTTTATTCTTTCAAATTCTAAAACAGATTGCAGACTTATATTAATAATTGAGATCTATTCTGTCTATTCGGCTCCAAGTTTAATACCCTATGGTATTAAAAAATCTCTGCCAATAATAGCAAAAACCGTTAGAAATATTATTAAAAAACTTTATCTATAGAGTGGGTACTATGGATTTTCTACCAAAAACAAAAAATTTATTTGGATCCAAAGATTTTGACCTTCCATTAAGGATTTTGGTATTGATTCCAAATCCAACTTCAGCCATTTTTGGGAGCATTAACTCAGGTTCTGTACAAAAAAATATTATATATTAACAAAACTATTCACTTATAATACATACCAAATTTTAAAAGGTATCCCAAAGTAAATAAAAAGTTTTATTAATTAAGAAAAAAAAAACAAAAATTTTAAATCTTCAAACTATGTGTTAGGCTATATTGGAAGCTTTTTATCTTTTAACAAAAGATTCGACATCTCAGTTAATTTATATATTATTTATTTAAATTTAATTATTTAATTTGTTTAGTTGAAAGACATACGACTTTAACATCGGGATTCACATTTAAAAAATGCTTGTCCTAAATTTAATGAAAAAAATTAAAGCATAATGTACATTATGTAAATTTTTTTATTTAAAATTTCTATAATTTAAAGAAATTTGTCTTTAATATTATGTAAATTGCATGTACTAAATATTAGGTTCTATAAAATTCATGTTAGGTCAATATTTGTATGTATGATAAACAATGGGGACATATATTTTTTGGTATAAGACAACGGTTGCCACTCTTTCCAAAAATAATCTACCTAAATTTGAAGGAAATTTTACCAAAATTCTACCAAGTTTAAAAAATCTTATTTTGAAATTTTTGTTAATAAAAAAATGTTTTTCTTCGAAAGAAATGCACTTTATTTCAATACGTGAAATATTATTTATTATGATCCTATTAGGGACAATTTTTTGGGTGTAAAATATTCCATGCATTGTAAGCAGTGTTGCTAGAAGTAGGGGAAATTCCCTATATGTAGGGTTTTTTCTAATATTAGCGTCTTATAGGGACGTAGGGCCACAATGTAGGGAAATTTTCACTCAACACAATTTGCAATAATTTTTACATTTTGGTGATCCTAGATGAGGGAATTAGAAGCCGGCAAGGCTTGGTCTTTAACAATGTGTGGTAAAAACAGTTACCACTCGTGCCAAACAAAAAAAAAAATCTAACAAAATTTGAAGATTACCACAAATCTACCAAACAAATATTTCTATAGAAATTTTTGTCAAAACTTTATTCCTGTAGAAAATATTGTCAGCATTTTATTTCTATAGAAAATTTTGTCAAAATTGTATTTCTATAGAAAATTTTTTCAAAATTTTATTTCTATAAAAAATTTTCTCAAAATTTTGTTTCTATGGAATTTTTTCTCAAAAATTTATTTGAATAGAATTTATTATCAAAATTTTATTTCTATAGAAAAATTTCTCAAAAAAAAATTGTTTATAGAAACTTTTTCCAAAATTTTATTTCTATAGAGATTTAACAAAAAATTGCTATTTTTGGTAGAATTCTACCAACTGTGGCAACCGTGGTGGTAATACAAATTTATTTTCTAGGTTATATTCATTGGATTTTCATGTTTTAAGATAATAAAGTACTTAGAACCATTTTTGTTTTGTAAAATTTGTTTAAATTTAACGAAAAATATTGTAGCGAAAATTGTTTAGGAATGTATGGGAAATTAGGGAACTTTTTTTAGTCCGAATATTTTCCCTGGCAACACTGATTGTAAGTGCGTCGAATTTTAAATGCTTTATTGATTTTAGCTTGCACCAACAAGGGAATGTTAATACTTCTACAAAAAGGTAGAACTTAAAATGATATTATGACCGAAATTGAAAAAATGAAATTTTTCAAAGATATTGAGTTTGTAGAAAATTTTGTCAAAATTTTATTTCTATAGAAAATTTTGAAAAAATATCTAAATAAATAAATTATTGACAAAACTTTGTATAGAAAATTTTATTTCTATAGAATTTTTTTTTTTCAAAATTTTATTTCCAAAGAAACTTGTGTCGAAATTTTATTTTTATAGAAAATTTTGTCAACAGTTTATTTTGTCGAAAATTTTGTCAAAAGTTTATTTTATAGAAACTTTTGTCAAAATTTTATTTCTATAGAAAATGTTTTCAACATTTTATCTCCATAGAAAATTTTTTCAAAATTTTATTTCTATAGAAAATTTTGTCAAAATTTTATTTCTATAGAATTTTTTTTTTCAAAATTTTATCTCTATAGAAAATTTTGTCAAAATTTTATTTCTATAGAAAATTTTGTCAAAATTTTATTTCTATAGAAAATTTTGTCAAAATTTTATTTCTATAGAAAATTTTGTCAAAATTTCATTTCTATAGACAATTTTGTCAAAATTTTATTTTTATAGATAATTTTTTCAACATTGTATTTCTATAGAAAATATAGAAAATTTTGTGAAAATTTTATTTTTTAGAAAATTTTGTCAAAATTTTAGTTTTATAGAGAATTGTGTCAAAATTGTATTTTTATAGAAAGTTTTGTTTCAATTTTATTTCCATAGAAATTTTATTTTTATAGAACATTTTGTCAAAATTGTATTTCTATAGATAATTTTTTCAACATTGTATTTCTATAGAAAATATAGAAAATTTTGTGAACATTTTATTTTTATAGAAAACTGTCAAATGTTTTTGTCTTATAGAAAATTTTGTGAAAATTTTATTTTTTAAGAAATTTTGTCAAAATTTTATTTTTATAGAAAATTTTGTTAAAATTTTATTTTTATAGAAAGTTTTGTTACAATTTTATTTCCATAGAAATTTTATTTCTATAGAAAATTTTGTCAAAATTGTATTTCTATAGAAAATTTTGTCAAAATATTATTTCTATAGAAAATTTTGTGAAATTTTTTTTCTATAGAAAATTTTGTCAAAATTAAAAAATATAAAATATAAAAAATATAAAATATAGAAAATTTTTCAAAATGTTATCACCATTTTTGGTAGAATTCTACTAAATGTGGCAACCATGTTTGAGACATGAAAATATTTGGCAACGAACACAGTACAAAATATTCTCAGCTACTACGCGGGATTATTTTATACATTTACTAGAACAGTATGTTCTTTCCAAAATTGATTGATATGTTTCATCAAAAACTTTTCATAGCTAAGAAATATGGCGCTTCCGTTATAGTATTCGGGCAATATTGTTTCAAAAGGATAGTTTGAGTTCGCTGAAATTTGTATGTCCAAATACAATGTTGAAATAAAAGTAAAATGTTTTCCGCAATGTATCTAAATGCTACCAACCATATTTTTCCTTATTTGGCAGTAACATTATTTTGCTATATTTTATGACTAAAAGTAATGAATTTACTGATATTAATGCAATCAAGTTGCACCAAACTTAAAATTCTTCCGGTGATATGAAAAAAAAAACATGCCTCTATACATAGATATGTATGTCGTCCCACCATATCGTTGAAATTGGAAGAGAGAACAATGGGGAGAAATCAAAAATAAATGACCCAAGAGTCGTACAACAAAAGCCGGTTTTATAGTCAGAGCAGATGGCGGGCGTTGATTAAACCCGAGCAATGTTTATGGCTATGAGTCAGTGTGCGTGGCTGCATGAGAGTCAGCAAATTGCATGCATTTGTCCGGTTATACGTATGAGATTTTTGTTGTTGTTTGGGAGGGGTAAGAGACCAAATTTGAAGAAGAGAGTCGTCGTTGATGCTGATGACGACGCTACAATGAGAGCAGCTATATAAACATATTAAATATGTATGGATATGAATGTGTTGAAGCCGGCTTTTAAGGAATTAGCTAGCATATAATTCCCAAAAAGTACAATGACAATGGCCAACCGACACTTTGGAAATTAAAAATGATACGTTTTTGTTTCGAAAAACTTATTTTTGTTTTTGGTATTTCGTTCGTTAATGACTCATGACTGTTTATGGTCTTATGTGGGGAGCCATTACTTTGCCTTTTCAGCGAAAACAAAAATATCTTTCTTTTGATGTTAGACAAAAATAATCCATATATGTACCTATATTTCGGTTAAAGTTTGCCTATATTGAGTAGAAGCATTGTTAAGCAAATATTTCTTAACATTTTTATAAAATGAATTCATTCCAATTTAACACTTTTGTGTACTAATAAAAACAAACCTAAATATTTATATTTTATAGAATTTTTGCAAAATTATTGCTCATTGGAATATATATTTACACCAACTTGAGCGTATGTGGTTTACAAACGTCGAAGATAACGATATCGCTCGCATAGGCAACAAGTGTCACCGCAAATTGTTTTTGGAACAATTAATTGAAAAAAAATTCTATCTTTAATGTTGAAGTCATTTCATAGTCATACATATTTTTATCTTATCAGTTTCCTTGGTTTTTTTTGTGATTCGTGCCATACAACAGTAGTGTGACCAAGAAAGCTAGTTTTAGTCGACACAATATATTAACGGTCATTCCCGTTTCGAATATCACAATAAATTGATTTCAATTTTCCTATGTTTGTATATAGAGTCTGCATTTTAAACTATAACTGCATATGTGTTGGGATATATTTGCCAATTATTTAAAAAACTTTAATTCGAGTTCGAGATAAACTAGCAGTCGTTCTCGTTGGTGAAAAGCAAATTCTTCAGTAGATAATTCTCTCATCACACGACAACAATAACAACAATGAACAGGAATTCTTTTGTGGGAAATCTCGGCTTTCATCTGTAGAGATTGACTATCGCAACTATAATACTCTTCTTTCCCCCATTACTTTTTTATTTCATTTATTTGTAAAAACACTTCATCTATCGGTCACTTTGTTATCATGTCTTGGTTTCTATGCTATTGTTGCAATTGGTTTTCTTTTCTCTGACTCCCATTCGACCGTTGACTAAAATCAAAAATTTGCATGTTTACTTGTTGTTGTTGTTTCTCGTTTTATTCGGCTACTGCTCTGGTAAGGCAATGTTGTCAAGTTTCACTATCAGTCGACAGCAGTTCTTTTTGAAAAAGCACCTTGATTTCAAAGTTTGTGTGTGTGTTTCATGATATAAAAAAGCCTGGTGGCGTCTACCAAACGCCGTTCTATCAATCGTTTCCTTACTTGTTGCTACATATCCTGTTGGTAGAATTGAATTTTGGTGGCTTTTTATTGGAGACTATTATTGACTGCGGATCTTTTCAACAAATCTAACATCAACTTTAAAATTCTTCTAGACTATGAAAGAGCTCACAATAATTAAAACATAATCAGAGAGAATAAAAACAGAAGAGGACGAAAATTTCTCTTCTACGAAAACAACAAATGTCAACCGTATAGATGTCGCACAATGCCTGCAGCTTTGGTATTACCGACGTTACGGTCGAAGCGCTATTTTGATAAATTATTTATAAAGGCATCGGCTGTTATCATTTCAAATTGTCTGCCAAAAAATTTAATAGAATGAAAAGATTTCTATAAAAGAATATATTTTACTACACAGTATGTTCTAAATCCTATTTTCCTTACGTTTCTTAAAGCCGGCAGAGAACTTGACTGGGTGAAGCCGACGCAAACTGTATGATAATTGAGAGAAGCGCCGATAAAAACTGCATGATATTAGCGAATTTTTCCTCATGACTGCCACCTATTGAGTTTCGCTTCACAGTTTCGTCCTCTTGTATTTTTATTCTCTCTGTAAGAAATAGGCAAAGGAATAAAAGCGAATGAGGACGAATTAAAATACATAGGGGTTACGGCGGTTGCATATAAAATTTCGTGTATCCCTCCCTAAACCCTGAAATTTGATACCCATAAGGTAGTCATAATTCCACAAGGAGTTGTAATTGGTTATTTACATTTTTGTTGTCATTCGAACGACTGGTATGAACCTCTAACAAAATGTTCGCTACCCATAAGAAATGAAAAATATTTGCTCCGTCCGAGTACCCGAAAATGTTTGATATTACAAATTTTTACTGAAAGTCGTTCGTTTACTCAAAATTGCTAGCAAATTGCAGCCAGGCATTTGAGAAATAGAAAAGTTGCAAGTTTTTGTTGTATATTTTTTCCAGTAAAAACTTGCAAGACGTAGCACATTATTATCAGCTGTTTTTTAGTCATAGACAAATCATTATAGGGGCTGTTTTCTTTTAGCACTGGATACCCTAAAGGCCGGTGTGCACCTCTAGCGAAAAATTTCATTCCCATAAGAAATGCATTGCTATTTATGCTAACGAAATTTTCGGTAGCGTTCAATTTCGTAAGCTGGTACGCGCCTCTAATGAAAATAACAGGGTTGTCAAAAGCATATTTTGGCAGCAAACATTTAATTTATTACAATCATTGTAAACCCTGAAATTTGATACCCATAAGGTAGTCATAATTCCACAAGGAGTTGTAATTGGTTATTTACATTTTTGTTGTCATTCGAACGACTGGTATGAACCTCTAACAAAATGTTCGCTACCCATAAGAAATGAAAAATATTTGCTCCGTCCGAGTACCCGAAAATGTTTGATATTACAAATTTTTACTGAAAGTCGTTCGTTTACTCAAAATTGCTAGCAAATTGCAGCCAGGCATTTGAGAAATAGAAAAGTTGCAAGTTTTTGTTGTATATTTTTTCCAGTAAAAACTTGCAAGACGTAGCACATTATTATCAGCTGTTTTTTAGTCATAGACAAATCATTATAGGGGCTGTTTTCTTTTAGCACTGGATACCCTAAAGGCCGGTGTGCACCTCTAGCGAAAAATTTCATTCCCATAAGATATGCATTGCTATTTATGCTAACGAAATTTTCGGTAGCGTTCAATTTCGTAAGCTGGTACGCGCCTCTAATGAAAATAACAGGGTTGTCAAAAGCATATTTTGGCAGCAAACATTTAATTTATTACAATCATTGTGTGCGTAAAAGTTTTAAAAGATCTGTAAATAATAAACTATATATTTGAGGAATATTTGGAACATATATTAACAATTTTTAAAAGCGATTAGCTGGTTTAAAATTTGTGTACACAGCCCTGTTTTTTTGTTGTAGACTTAAATAAATTTTTGCTACCGAAAATTTCGCTAGAGGTGCATACCGGTCTTAAGCCGTGAAAGACTAAAAGAAAACAGAGTACTCGCTGCTCCAGGACATCATCCGTTTAAAAACAATAACAGAAAATAAGTGACATCTTGCATTTTTATACCCACCACCATAGGATGGGGGGTATATTAACTTTGTCATTCCGTTTGTAACACATCGAAATATTGCTCTAAGACCCCATAAAGTATATATATTCTGGGTCGTGGTGAAATTCTGAGTCGATCTGAGCATGTCCGTCCGTCTGTTGAAATCACGCTAACTTCCGAACGAAACAAGCTATCGACTTGAAACTTGGCACAAGTAGTTGTTATTGATGTAGGTCGGATGGTATTGCAAATGGGCCATATCGGTCCACTTTTACGTATAGCCCCCATATAAACGGACCCCAAAATTTGGCTTGCGAGGCCTCTAAGAGAAGCAAATTTCATCCGATCCGGCTGAAATTTGGTACATGGTGTTAGTATATGGTCTCTAACAACCATGCAAAAATTGGTCCACATCGGTCTATAATTATATATAGCCCCCATATAAACCGATCACCAGATTTGACCTCCGGAACCTCTTGGAAGACCAAAATTCATCTGATTCAGTTGAAATTTGGTACGTGGTGTTAATATATGGCCTCAAACTCCCATGCAAAAATTGGTCGATATCGGTCCATAAATATATATAGGCCCCATATACACCGATCCCCAGATTTGACCTCCAGAGCCCCTTGGAAGAGCAAAATTCTTCCCATTCGGTTGAAATTTGGTACGTGATGTTAGTATATGGTATCCAACAACCATGCAGGAATAAGAAGTTTTAAGATACCACAACCCAAGTAATTCGATTGTGGATGACAGTCTTTCGTAGAAGTTTCTACGCAATCCATGGTGGTGGGTACATAAGATTCGGCCTGGCCGAACTTGCGGCCGTATATACTTGTTAATGTATGAAATGCTCCAATTAGTAATAAATATTTACTGCTGCGAATATTTATGACACTGTACCACTTTGAATTTCTTGTTTTTTCGAGAAATTAGTCACAATAAAGTGCTATTGTGAATCGAAGAAGCGTCACTTTATCAAAATACAATCTGGCAACATCGGCGCGATGTTCTGGATAGAACGATGTTCTTGATAGTCCATACAAATGTTGCATCCAGTTCTAAAAGAAAACAGCCCTATTATCAATTGTTTACATTCTGCTCTTGTAAGGGATACATGGCAAAACTGTATTATAGACATTCAACTGGAATTTTTGTAAGATTGAATACCGTGTTATCGGCACGTAATATAAAATCCTGCTCGAAATTTGTATTTCATGTTGATAATAAAAATTTCTGTAGAGGTGTGTAACAGCTCTAACTAAAATTTCTGTTGCATGACAATGAAGCAATTTAGCCATGTGTTTTATATGGGAGAAAATATAAACAATCGATAACATTGTCATAACAAAAAAAACAAAAACTAACGGTAGTCAAAATTCGTTTGCATGCAAATAATGCAGTTTTTCAATGAATTAATATGAGCGGATATTTCATTTGCATGCCGATAATGCAGTTTTGCGTTGTATTTCACAAAAAGTATTGCACGTTATTACGTTTTTCTTATTTTAACAACCAATTTTGGAAATCTCAAAAAGGGGAGTACAATTTAGTTCAATTTTCGTATGAGCTAATTCATTTTGCCCATAACACGTATGAGCTAATTCATTTTACCCATAACACAGTCAACATCTTTTCTGTTAGCCCAATGTTCGCTACCCATATTATAAACGTATAATGTCAGTGCCACACATTTTTGGACATGTTCTTTTCTTTTATTTTGTCATGGTTTGCCTATTCGGTGCTAAAAGAGTTCTTAAGAGGGGCACTTAAGACAAAGCAATTGTACCCATAAAAAGCCAAATGGAACAAACTTCATAAAGCGACAACAGAGATCTGTCACATATGTCTATTACCTATATACATGCATGGTTTATATCAAGGTCATTCGTGGGTGCTTGCTGAGTTTTGAATATAAAACCCATATGAAAACAGCTAACAACCACAACTACCATTGTATCTATAGCTCGACAATTAAAGAGATAACGTACTGATGCTTTCTGATAATTAACTAAAGTCTACAGTTTTGTACGTATTGACAATTGACATTAATTATAACTTCGTTTACGAATACCGCGCTCAAAGTAAACACGGTTTTATATTGAACTTGTTTCATTTCACGAACATCCCCTGAACAGTGTTGCCAACTACGATGACCACCGAAGATCTTAATGAAAACGACTCCGACATTCAGTCGTCGCAAAGATAATACGTATAACGATTTCGGCTAATAAACTGAGATAATTGACATTTGGGAGTCTTTATACGTTAACTCTTTTTGACCAAAATGCCCAAGTGTCGTCCATGTGAACTTTTTCTACAAAATGTGTGATTTAATATAGACGCTTATCCTGTGTTATTCTTATCGTTCTACTTTTTTCACCACGAAGTTGAAAAATTTTCTTTACATATTTAAGTAATGTTTTAATATTTTTTCATATGTACAATCGATATATGATGACCATTCATCGATATTTGAGATAGAAGCACTGTAATAAAAATGGCTAGAATTCTAGCTAATATTAATTTCAAAATTTTTTTGGCAACAGTTAGATAAGTAGCTAAATTGGCAACACTGCCGCTGAAGAAGAATAACTTATAAAGCCTATATGACTACAACAAATCGCATTGGGCTGATGCTTAAGCAATAATAATTAAAAATATAAAGTAAGTTTTAGCATGTTATCGACTTTTGACTGCCATTGAATTTTCTGTTTGTGATGTGCCACTTATAAGTGGAGAAATTTTTTTGTGGCGTCTTTTGCCCCTTAATTAACAAAGAAAAAACTAGTCCCACTTACAACTCTTCGTTTATGGTTAAAAAATGTATGGTGTTACATTTTGCTGAGAGTAATGCCTAGAGAGAGAATAAATTACAGTTAACATTTCTTTTTACGGTAGTTATTAAATACGAGAGTACAGCACTAAATAGCAGCAGCAGCTCTGCATATTTGTTTAGCATACAATGACCTTGACAATAAGACCGCAGTTTTATTTAGATAAAAATAAAACGCTACTACGCCAAGTGCGTACTCTTCTTCTTCGTCATCATAACCATACTTGATGATGTATAGCAAAAAAAATATATATTTTATTGAGTTGGGTTTATTATGTTTTAAAGTGAAGTGAAGCACATCAAAACACGTTTCATTAATTAATTACTAATGGAGGGGGTACATATATGTTCGTGTACATTTTTTATATGGATTTTTGTTTTAAATCTTAATTATCAATGATAAACATTGACCCCAAGATACAGTTGTGTTCACAGAGATATCACAGAATTAAGTCTTAGTATATTTATTGAAAAATTAGAGACTAAAGCCATAAGCAAATTGCCGCCATCCCTCGGAGAATCCGGAGAATAATTCTGGTTGTGATTTTCCAGTTAAATCTATACAATTACTCTTGAGATCCATCACGAATAACATCATTTTTAAATAAGATCAAGCGCAAATGATATTGGTGGATTGAAAGCAAATAAATACACGAAAACATTTTTTTTTATTCAATTTTTTACAATTTTTGTTACTTCAACCAAAATAATTATATTGTCAATCACAGAATTAATTAGGATTGATAAACTGCCTTTTCTTCGGAAAAAAATGTTTTATTATTTTATTTTAGAAGTTTATTTCAGTATTTGCAATATTATATATTATGATCTCTCCTATTAGCGAACATTTATTTCCATAGAAAATTTTATTTTTATGGAAATTTTTATCGAAAATTTTATTTCTATGCGGACTATTGTCAACATTTTATTCCTTTAAAACTTTTTATCAACATTTTATTTCTATAGAAAATTTTGTCAAAATTTTATTTCCATAGAAAATGTTTCCAAATTTTTTTTTTACAAAAAATTTTATTTCTATAGAAAAATTTGTAAAAATCTTATTTCTAGAGAAAATTTTATCAACATTTTATTTCTATAGAAAATTTTTTCAAAATTTTATTTTTATAGAAAATTTTTTCAAAATTTTATTTCTATAGAAAGCTTTGTCAAAATTTTATTTCTATAGAAAATTTTGTCAAAATTTTATTTTTTAGAAAATGTTGCCAAATTTTATTTCCATAGAATTTTTTGTCAAAATTTTATTTCTATAAAAAGTTGTGTCAAATTTTTATTTCTATAGAATTTTTTGTCAAAAACTTTATTTTTATAGAAAATGTTATCAAAATTCTATAGAAATGTTTTTCAAAATTTTATTTCTATAGAATTTTTTGTCAAAACTTTATTTTCATAGAAAATTTTATCAACATTTTATTTCTATACAAAATTTCGTCATAATTTTATTTTCAACATTTTATTTCTATAGAAATTTTTTTCAAAATTTTATGTCTATACAAAATTTTATCATAATTTTATTTCTATAGAAAATTTTGTCAAAATTTTATTTCTATAGAATTTTTTGTCAAAATTTTATTTCTATAAAAAATTTGGTCAAAATTTTATTTCTATAGGAAATTTTTTCAAAATTTTATTTCTATAGAAAGTTTAGTCAAAATTTTATTTCTTTAGAAAATTTTGTCAAAATTTTATTTTTTAGAAAATGTTGCCAACATTTTATTTCTATAGAATTTTTTGTCAAAATTTTATTTTTATAGGAAATTTTGTCAAAATCTTATTTCTATAGAAAATTTTATCAACATTTTATTTCTATAGAAAATTTTTTCAAAATTTTGTTTCTATAGAAAATGTTTTCAAAATTTTATTTCTATAAAAAATTTTGTCAAAATTTTATTTCTATAAAAAATTTTGTCAAAATTTTATTTCTATACAAAATTTTGTCATAATTTTATTTTATTTTCAACAAAATTTTATTTCTACTGAAATGTTTTTCAAAATTTTATTTCTATAGAATTTTTTGTCAAAACTTTATTTTTATAGAAAATATTATCAAAATTTTATTTTTATACAAAATTTTGTCATAATTTTATTTTATTTTCAACATTTTATTTCTATAGAATTTTTTTTCAAAATTGTATTTCTATAGAAAGTTTTGTCAAGATTTTATTCCTATAGAAAATTTTGTCAAAATTTTATTTCTATAGAATTTTTTGTCAAAATTTTATTTCTATAAAAAATTCTGTCAAAATGTTATTTCTATAGAATTTTTTGTCAGAATTTTATTTTTATAGAAATTTTTTTCAAACTTTTATTTCTATAGATATGTTTTTCAAAATTTTATTTCTATCGAAATTTTTGTCAAAATTTTATTTCTTTAGAAAATGTTGTCAAAATTTTATTTCTATAAAAAATTTTGTTAACATTTTATTTCTATAGGAAATATTGTCAATATTTTATTCCTTTAAAAATTTTTATCAACATTTTATTTCTATAGAACATTTTTTCAAAATTTTATTTCTACAGAAAGTTTTGCCAAAATTTTATTTCTATAGAAAATTTTGTCAAAATTTTATTTTTTAGAAAATGTTGCCAAAATTTTATTTCTATAGAATTGTTTGTCAAAATTTTATTTCTATAGAAAATTTTGTCAAAATTTTATTTCTATAGAATTGTTTGCCAAAATTTTATTTCTATAGAAAATTTTGTCTAAATTTTATTTCTATAGAAAATTTTGTATAAATTTTATTTCTATAGAAAATTTTGTTTCTATAGAAACTTTTGTCAAAATTGTTTTCTATAGAAAATTTTGTCTAAATTTTATTTCTATAAAAAATTTTGTCAAAATTTTATTTCTATGAGAAATATTGTCAACATTTATTCCTTTAAAATTTTTTTTCAACATTTTATTTCTATAGAAAATTTTGTCAAAATTTTATTTCCATAGAAAATGTTTGCAAATTATTTCTATAGAAAATTTATTAAAATTTTATTTCTATACAAAAATTTGTCAAAATCTTATTTCTATACAAAATTTTATTTCTATAGAAAATTTTTTAAAAATTTTATTTGTATAGAAAATTTTTTCAAAATTTTATTTCTATAGAAAATTTTTTTCAAAATTTTCTATAGAAAGTTTTGTCAAAATAAAAAATTTTGTCAAAATTTTATTTCTATAGAAAATTTTGTCTAAATTTTATTTCTATAGAGAATTTTGTCAAAATTTTATTTCTATAGAAAATTATATCAAAACTTTATTAGCACTTTGTGTCTACCTTCAAAAACAAAGAAAAAAATCAACGACTATTTCTATAACCGGTTTAACTTGTTTTTTTTTTTTATGGAAATGTACTTTCCTAGACAAAATGCAATTAATTTTTTGTAGTAATATTTCTAACATTGTTCAAAAATTGAATATTTATGACCATTATTGCTCAATTGTATGATATTACAAAAATAGAAATTTTTTTCATTTCAATTAATGATTAACTTTTACTTTAACCATTTCAGTAAAATACTACAATTTACCATGTATGATCTTATAATGGGCAAAACACTTTCGAAAAAATGCAACAGTCTATAAATATTGGACGAGACATGAAAACCTTTAAAAACTGCATTGCAATGTTGCAAGTGAGTGCATCAAATCTGCTCTAACAACCATGCATGCTATTCTAGCAAATCAAACCCAAGTGTATGATGACATGGTATGGGTGTGTGTGTGTACTGTTGAATTACATTTGATTTATACTTCCGTTATAACGGAAGCGCCTTTTTATGTTGGAGCACACACTCTCTGGTATATTTATGGTGAATAAGAGAAGAGAAAAAAATGCATTCATTATTCGATTCAGGTTGTAAAACAAGAATTATATTATTTGTTGATAGCAGCGTAGTGTGTGGAAAAAAATGAGACGAAGACAAAATAATTTGATGACGTTACTTAAAGAAGATACCTAATCATGGAATTTTAGTTTGTATATACTATTTTGTAGAAGCATATTTCTCTCATTCTTTCTATTGGTGAGAATAACAGCTAATAATAACTGACACGTAATCGACACACATTCAAACAAACCAATGTTGTATACGACGAGACTATCTCCAATTTGAAAAATAACAAAATACCTCAGAGGAAACCGTTGTTTTTTTCTAAAGTTTTTTTTCATCGCCTGTTGTTTGTCTTGATAGCTGTGAATTCTATTATACTGAGAGATCTTCAGAGCGACGATTTACAAATAAACTAACAATGGAAGAAAGCTTAAGAATTTTTGTTTTCGACAGCATGACTTGTGGAAAGTAGGTTGTCATAATGGTAAGAAAAATAAGGTATGATGTACACAGGAAATAATAAACTTTTCCGTGCAGAGTAGTTCGTCTTCGTTAGAAAAATGTCGAGTAATGTTATCAAGTTTAAAATCTTCAAAAAATGTTGTTTCTATTGCCTATATTAATTAAATGTTAAATAATTATCCTTTTTATACCCACCACCATAGGATGGGGGGTATATTAACTTTGTCATTCCGTTTGTAACACATCGAAATATTGCTCTAAGACCCCATAAAGTATATATATTCTGGGTCGTGGTGAAATTCTGAGTCGATCTGAGCATGTCCGTCCGTCCGTCCGTCTGTTGAAATCACGCTAACTTCCGAACGAAACAAGCTATCGACTTGAAACTTGGCACAAATAGTTGTTATTGATGTAGGTCGGATGGTATTGCAAATGGGCCATATCGGTCCACTTTTACGTATAGCCCCCATATAAACGGACCCCAAAATTTGGCTTGCGAGGCCTCTAAGAGAAGCAAATTTCATCCGATCCGGCTGAAATTTGGTACATGATGTTAGTATATGGTCTCTAACAACCATGCAAAAATTGGTCCACATCGGTCCATAATTATATATAGCCCCCATATAAACCGATCCCCCGATTTGGCTTGCGAGGCCCCTAAGAGAAGCAAATTTCATCCGATCCGGCTGAAATTTGGTACATGGTGTCAGTATATGGTCTCTAAAAACCATGCAAAAATTGGTCCACATCGGTCCATAATTATATATAGCCCCCATATAAACCGATCCCCCGATTTGGCTTGCGAGGCCTCTAAGAGAAGCAAATTTCATCCGATCCGGCTGAAATTTGGTACATGGTGTTAGTATATGGTCTTTAACAACCATGCAAAAATTGGTCGACATCGGTCCATAATTATATATAGCCCCCATATAAACCGATCCCCCGATTTGGCTTGCGAGGCCGCTAAGAGAAGCTAAATTCATCCGATCCGGCTGAAATTTTGTACGTGATGTTAGTATATGGTCTGTAACAACCATGCAAAAATTGGTCCACATCGGTTCATAATTATATATAGCCCCCATATAAACCGATCACCAGATTTGATCTCCGGAACCTTTTGGAAGACCAAAATTCATCTGATTCAGTTGAAATTTGGTATGTGGTGTTAATATATGGCCTCAAACTCCTATGCAAAAATTGGTCGATATCGGTCCATAATTATATATAAGCCCCATATAAACCGATCCCCAGATTTGACCTCCAGAGCCCCTTGGAAGAGCAAAATTCTTGCCATTCGGTTGAAATTTGGTACGTGATGTTAGTATATGGTATCCAACAACCATGCAGGAATTGGTTCCTATCAGTCCATAATTATATATAGCTCCCATATAAACCGATCCCCATATTTGACCTCCGGTGCCTTTTGGAGAAGCAAAATTCATCCGATCTGCTTTAAATTTGGTACGTGGTGGTAGTATATGATATTTAACAACCATGCCAAAAGTGGTCCATATCAGTCCATAATCGTACATAGCCCCATATAAACCGATCCCGAGATTTGGTTTTGGAACCTCTTGGAGGAGCAAATTTTATCCGAGTGAGTTGAAATTTGGTACATTGTGCTAGTATATGGTCGTTAACAACCATGCCTAACTAGGTCCATATCGGTCTATAGTTATATATGGCCCTCAGATAAATCGATCCCCAATCACACAAAAATTGGTCCATATCAAGTTCATAATTGTATATAGCCCCCATATAAGCGACCCCCATATTTCAATTCTGGCTCTCTACGTACAAAAAGTTCATATCGATTCGTAATTATTTGTAGACTTAACTATACATAACTTTTTTTGTCTAATATATACCATGTATGGACTAAATCACAGTCTTTCGTAGAAGTTTCTACGCAATCCATGGTGGTGGGTACATAAGATTCGGCCTGGCCGAACTTGCGGCCGTATGTACTTGTTTATAACGTATTATTAAAATTTTAATTCGATTTATTGTGACAATTTGACAATTATATCTAAATTTGCAAGGTTTTTTTCACAATCAGTTTTTGTTCTTACCTCAAAAGTTTCTATATATCTGCTTGCTAACCTAACCACGAAAACTTTACCCTACCAATCTTTTCGATTTTATCGAAAAAAAACATCTTTGTGCATTCCCATAAATTTAGGCATTAAATATTAAAAAAATGTTTTTCGCGGATTAAACTGAATTTGAAACGGTAAATTTTATTTGGTAATCAAATAAATTCCCATAATTTAATAAATAAAAAGTACGGCCAAATTTCGTAACAAAAAGTCATTCAACTCAGTTTAATTAAAACAAAAATGTTTTAATGAAAAATCAAAGCAATCTCCCTTATTGTACCTAACCAGACCAGACAACCAAAAATTACATCTGAATACCTAAAAACAAATGTAGTGAAAAAAATAAAAAAATGTAATTAATTACGTTTTGCACAAAGAAGATAGAAACGAAACATGACATAATTATTTAACGTTAAATAAACAATAAAAAAACCTCGGGAATTCGTAGACATCAGATAATGCAAAAAAAAAACGTAATAACCTAGAGAATACCTGACAATAAGACAGTTGTTCCACATACTTTCTTGCACAATGGGGAATATTTTCTTGGATATGGTGGAGAGAAATTTTTGACAACACTACAGGGTGGTTCAAATATTATGCAACAACGTAAAGCGCTATATTTTTTACAATTTTATTGTAAAAAACAAAAATTGTCGAATTGTTTATTTTAGGCACGAATTATGGCCTCGAAATGGCCGACAAAGTCATCACATACTGCACGAAAATGAATCTGTGACATGAAGTTAAAAACAAACATATTGTCAATTTAATCGAAGAGAGCGAAGCCCATATCATCATTGGATTTTTCGCGTTCCTCTTCCTTCTTCTTGGCCTCACCAGCGGGAGCAGCATCACCAGTAGGAGCGGCAGCGCCACCAGCGGGAGCAGCACCGACACCGGAGCAATGTTGGTGATCAAATCCTTAACCTTGACACCTTCCGAAAGCCTTGGCGAATTCTTGAGATGATCGATACTTTGGTATTTTTTAGTGCCAATCTTATTCTCCAAAATGACTCAAGGCGCAAAAGTCCAATGGATTGGGATACGGAGATTTTGGTAGGCTTTGTACGGCAGAAGCCATTCTTGGTTGATGCGTACAGAGAGCGATGATGTTGA
The DNA here is from genome assembly GCF_050003625.1 of Haematobia irritans. Classification (NCBI taxonomy): domain Eukaryota; kingdom Metazoa; phylum Arthropoda; class Insecta; order Diptera; family Muscidae; genus Haematobia; species Haematobia irritans. The sequence continues at coordinate 197,508,337 of NC_134399.1, read as the reverse complement.
GTCTTTTTGGAATTTCCTTGGAAATGTTTTTCTGCCTAGGCCTCAGATGCTGCCTTCAGGACATTTTCCCCATAATATTCGGCATTTATTATCGTCGGCCGTTCTTGAGTCCTGGTGGGCAATCCAAGGTGTACATTTTCAGTTGACTTCTTTAGCAAATAAATCCAATAATTTTTTTTTGAATGGCTTCTCATAGGGGAAAAACAAATTCGGTCGGTAACTGGTCACTTTTGTGCACGCGAAGCAACTGTTTGGCTCTTTCCTGTCTAACTTTATTGAGGATCGGTATGCTACGGCACATTTAGTCCAAACTTTTTTTTCTTAAATTCTCGCAATATGTTCAGCTCGCGACTAAGTATTCTATCACTGCGGTGTAGATTTCGATCAAATCTGGCCTTCCCTTTTCAGACCGTTTCTGGAGAAACAAACGATAGGTTAGATTGTAGAGGATGACAACAATACTTGGACCACTATAGGTCCATTGTGTTTCCTCAAGATACCTAACCTAACCTCAAGATAATTTTTCTCAAAATCTTCTTCCTGAATTTATCTCCATCTTAAAGTTGCTCAAGAACATCCATTTATATGTCTTCCTTGAAGTTACTTAACATAAAACATCTAACCATAGGCCCTGTTGAAGGCGAGTATATTCTTAAAGCTAAACTTCCGCAGATCGGTGAGAGCCCGAGAGAAAAGAGAGCCTAGTATGTTGTTTCCCCCAAATAATAATGTTGGACACTGCCACGGGAAGTGGTACGAATCTTCTTCTGGTCCAGACACCATCTGCAAATGTCATCATCTTTGAGACCAATTATTACCATATGTTTTCCTTGGTTTAATGTGCAGTTATAATTCCAATTAAAGGTATCAACTCCTGTCTGTTCATTGCCATCAGAATTTGGCAATTTCTACGTTTCTTTTCGTCCCACATATCAACTTGGCTTGCTCTCAATCTTCCGAAGAGACCCAACGTCCTCGCCATAGTTCATGATATTTGAGATGAATACTGACAAAAATATGAAAACCGAGGACAAAAAAAAAACAACGTTCGCAAGGACTTTATTCCTTCCGTCGAACTGAACGGACGTGCTTTTTATTCAATTTCATCGTCATAAGTACTTATTACGAATTTCAAGTGCGGTGGTAATGCAGCGAAATTCAAAGTCATCAAGAGTTATTAGTCGACCTGTAGACGGGTTGACAGTTTGCGATACTTTGACAAGTCGAATATTCCCTAAAGTAACGATATGAGGGGTAATCCCTCAAGGATTTAAGGAACGTAGAAATTCCTTGCTTATCCTAAAGAAATTATGATCTGTCCGACGTAGTCCGACTAAGCAAAGCAATTCCTTAAAATGGGCGCAAGGAATTCTTGAAGCTGGGAAAAGGGAAAGATCGCCGGATGAACTGCCATCTTACAAGATCGTTTGCCTCAGTGGCAAAAACAGTCTTGTGATGGCGATTGTTAGCAGGGAAGCAGTGGACTGTATTCTTCCAAAGCACAAGGGGGAAATTGAGAATGCTTTGCCTGGCGTCTACTCACAGGTGTTGGAAAAGTTTCCCGGCCCAGATCCTTGACACCAAGAGGGTGATTGGTATCAAGGACGATTTAAGCTATTGACATTTGAGGACAATTGGTAGATCTACTGTTTGGTAGATTGGTAGAATTCTTGATGTTTTGGTACATTTAACAAAATATTCCTCTCCAACTAAGATGTATTTCATAAATAGAGATACAATTTTGTCAAAATATTCTATAGAAATAAAATTTGACAAAATTTTCTATACAAATAAAATTTTGACAAAAGATTCTATTGACAAAATTTTCTATAGAAATAAAATTTTGCAAAATAATTTTTGAAAGATTTTTGGTAAAATGTTCTCCAAATTTTGGTAGATTATTTTTGGCTTGAGTGGCAACCGTGGTTCCGAAAGGTATCCTCCTTTCTTCTCATTCTTCCAAACTTGGTTAATGTATTTCGGCTTATCGTGTAGAACATGTTCAGTCGTCATGTAGTCCGTCTCTCTATAATGCTCGCCAAGAAGTTCTGCAAACAGTGCCTACGCTATAGTTGTATTAATAAATTAAGGGAAATCCTCTGAAAATCGTCCTATGCATTTGCCGATGTCGTTGGTTCAATAAAAATCAATTTCAGAGAAATTACGATCAAATTTAATTTGTAATTGTAATTAAAATGATGAAATGATGATTTCTAGCCCAATGTGCAAGATTGAAATTACGCTTTAATTTTTTCACTTGGCTGAAATCAACACCACCGCCATCGTCATCATAACAATGGGAGCAAATTTTATTCTACGAATGGAAACTATACCGGTGCTTCTGTTTTTTTTCGACTTTGTTCTCTTTCTCAAAACCTGTTTCGATTGAAATTGGCTATATGGAGTCTTGGTAATTTTCAAATATTTACAACAATAACAACGACAAAGTAACCGTAAACCTACACAAATGTTGCTTGATTGCAGGTTGCACTCTAACGACATCCCATTATTGTTGTTACCACCACATATGTTGGTCGCCGGTATGGTTGGTTATTGACTCTGATGTATTTCGGTGTTGTTTTTACAAAGAAATTATCAATTGCAACACGTTTGAAAGTTGCAAACAACTAAAATGGTGTAGAATGTGTGTATTGGACAAAATTATCATCTTCATCATAAAGAGATAATCGGATAACATGAGTAAAGACAAAGAGGAGACTGTTATCATTAGCAATACCAGCACAATGTCAAGTCAAAACCATGTGCAGCAGCATCCCCAGTCATAGACAGCTTGGAGCTTAATAGGTAGCAACCACGGTTACCACAGTTGGTTGAATTGTACCAAAAATGGTAAATGGCAAAATTTTCTAAGAAATACAATTTTGAGAAAATTTTTCTATAGAAATAAAATTTTCCCAAAATTTTCTATAGAAATAAAATTTTGGCAAACTTTTCTGTAGAGATAAAATTTTTGCAAAATTTTCTATAGAAATAAAATTTTGGAAAATTTTCTATAAAGTTAAAATTTTGGCAAAATTTTGGAAAATTTTCTATAAAGTTAAAATTTTGGCAAAATTTTCTATAGAAATAAAATTTTGGCAAAATTTGTATACAGATAACATTTTGACAAAATTTTCTATAGAAGTAAAATTTTGACAAAATTTCCAAATTTTTCCAAAATTTTCTATAGAGATAAAGTTTTTCCAAAAAAAACCTACAGAAATAAAATTGCGACGAAATTTTCTATTGAAAAAAAATTTTGGCAAAATTTTCTATAGAAAAAATGTTGGCAAAATTTTCTATAAAAATACAATTTCGACGAAATTTTCTATAGAAAAAAAAATTTGGCAAAATTTTATATAGAAATAAAATTTTGACGATATTTTCTATAGAAATAAAATATTACCAAAATTTTTTTTGCAAAATTTTCTAAGAAATAAAATTTTGAGAAAATTTTTCTATAGAAATAAAAATATGCCAAACTTTTCTATAGAAATAAAATTTTGCCAAACTTTTCTATAGAAATAAAATTTTGGCAAACTTTTCCGTAGATATAAAATTTTGCCAAAATTTTCTATAGAAATAAAAGTTTGACAAAATTTTCTATAGAAAAAAAATTTTGGAAAATTTTTCTATAGAAATAAAATTTTAACAAAATATAGAAATAAAATCTTGCCAAAAATTTTGGCAAAATTTTCTATAGAAAAAATGTTGCCAAAATTTTCTATAAAAATACAATTTCGACGAAATTTTCTATAGAAAAAAATTTTGGCAAACTTTTATATAGAAATAAAATTTCGACGATATTTTCTATAGAAATAAAATATTGCCAAAATTTTTTTTGCAAAATTTTCTAAGAAATAAAATTTTGAGAAAATTTTTCTATAGAAATAAAATTTTGCCAAACTTTTCCAAAAAAATTTGGAAAATTATTCTATAGAAATAAAATTTTAACAAAATATAGAAATAAAATCTTGCCAAAATTTTTTTTTGCAAAATTTTCTAAGAAATAAAATTTTGCCAAACTTTTCTATAGAAATAAAATTTTGGCAAACTTTTCCGTAGATATAAAATTTTGACAAAATTTTCTATAGAAAAAAAATTTTTCCATTTGTTTTGTTTTGTTATTGTTGGTTTTGTTCTTTAAGCATTGTTGTTGTTTTTTATTGCAGCTTAAAACCATACATTGACTAAACTACAAGTGTAGCTTAACCAACAGAGGAAAAGAATGTTTGTCAAATTTATTTGGGCAAAGCCCTATAGACTGCAAGATGGTTGGATGGACGCACGTTTCGGAATTACCACATTCCTCATCAGCATCCTCTACTTGCAGCAAAACTATCAACCAATTATCAGAATAAATTCAGGCAGTTTATTAAACCCAACAAAAACCACACTTGAACCCTCCGAAAAAAGGTTTTACATTGATAGCCGGCTTATGCCGAAATAAATTCGAAACAAACATATCTCTTTTCCTATGCCACTGTCAAATCATCGATTTGAATTCACATGGCTGGGTTTCTTTTGAGCGTGCCTCCTCTTCTTTTTCCATTTGTTTTGTTTTGTTATTGTTGGTTTTGTTCTTTAAGCATTGTTGTTGTTTTTTATTGCAGCTTAAAACCATACATTGACTAAACTACAAGTGTAGCTTAACCAACAGAGGAAAATTTTGGAAAATTTTTCTATAGAAATAAAATTTTGACAAAATTTTCTATAGAAATAAAATTTCGACGAAATTTTCTATTGAAAAAAAATTTTGGCAAAATTTTCTATAGAAACAATGTTGGCAAAATTTTCTATAAAAATAAAATTTCGACGAAATTTTCTATAGAAATAAAATTTTGGCAAAATTTTATATAGAAATAAAATTTCGACGATATTTTCTATAGAAATAAAATATTGCCGAAATTTTTTTTGCAAAATTTTCTAAGAAATAAAATTTTGAGAAAATTTTTCTATAGAAAAAAAATTTTGCCAAACTTACCTATAGAAATAAAATTTTGGCAAACTTTCCGTAGATATAAAATTTTGACAAAATTTTCTATAGAAATAAAATTTTGACAAAATTTTCTATAGAAAAAAAATGGAAAATTTTTCTATAGAAATAAAATTTTGACGAAATTTTCTATAGAAATAACATTTTGCTAAAATTTTCTATGGAAATAAAATTTTGGCAAAATTTTCTATGGAAATAAAATTTTGGCAAAATTTTCTATGGAAATAAATTTTGGCAATATTTTCCATAGAGATAAAATTTTGGCAACATTTTCTATAGAAATAAAATTTGGGCAAAATTTTCTATAGAAATAAATTTATGGCAAAATTTTCTATAAAAATAAAAATTTGGCAAAATTTTCTTAGAAAAAAATGGCAAAATTTCCTATAGAAATAAAATTTTGGCAAAATCTTCTATGAAAATAAATTTTTGAAAAAATTTTCTATAGAAATAAAATTTTGCCCAAATTTTCTATAGAAATAAATTTATGGCAAAATTTTCTACAGAAATAAAAATTTGGCAAAATTTTCTATAGAAATAAAAATTTGGCAAAATTTTCGATGGAAATAAAATTTTGACAAAATTTTCTATAGAAATAAAATTTTGGCAAAATTTGTATATAGATAACATTTTGACAAAATTTTCTATAGAAGTAAAATTTTGACAAAATTTTCTATAGAAATAAAATTTTGGTAAAATTTTTTATAGAAGTAAAATTTTAGCAAAATTTCCTATAGAAAAAAAAAATTTTCTATAGAAATAAAATCTTTACAAAATTTTTAATAGAAATAAAATTAATCCCAAATTTTCTATAGCAGATTTTTTTCTTTGGTAGTTTTTTGGTAGAATTTTCTCCAAATTTTGGTAGATTATTTTTGGTTCGAGTGGCAACCGTGGCAAAATTTCCTATAGTTATAAAATTCTGGCCAAATTTTCTATGGAAATAAAATTTTGAAAAAATTTTCTATAGAAATAAAATTTTGCCCAAATTTTCTATAGAAATAAAATTTTCTAAAAACATACAATTTTTGCAAAATTTGTTAGAGAAATAAAATTTTGCAAAAATTTGTGTATAGATAAAATTTCGACGAAATTTTCTATAGAAATAAAATTTTGCCAAAATTTTCTATAGAAATAAAGTTTTTCTAAAATTTTCTATAGAGATAAAGTTTCTCCAAAAAAATCTACAGAAATAAAATTTCGACGAAATTTTCTATTGAAAAAAATTTTTGGCAAAATTTTCTATAGAAAAAATGTTGGCAAAATTTTCTATAAAAATAAAATTTTGGCAAAATTTTCTATGGAAATAAAATTTTGGCAACATTTTCTATAGAGATAAAATAATTTTCAACATTTTCTATAGAAATAAAATTTGGGCAAACTTTTGTATAGAAATAAAATTATGGCAAATTTTTTTATAGAAATGAAATTTTGGCAAAATTTTCTTAGAAAAAAATGGCAAAATTTCCTATAGAAATAATATTTTGGCAAAATTTCCTATGAAAATAAAATTTTGCCAAATTTTTTTATAGAAATAAAATTTTGACAAAATTTTCTATAGAAATAAAATTTTGCCCAAATTTTCTATAGAAATAAAATTTTGCCCAAATTTTCTATAGAAAAAAATTTATGGCAAAATTTTCTATAGACATGCCATTTTTGCAAAATTTATTATAGAAATAAAATTTTGCAAAAATTTGTATATAGATAAAATTTTGACAAGATTTTCTATAGAAGCAAAATTTTGACAAAATTAGAAATAAAATTTTGGTAAAATTTTTTATAGAAGTAAAATTTTAGCAAAATTTTCTATAGAAATAAAATTTTCTATAGAAATAAAATTTTTACAAAATTTTCTATATTTTGGTAGATTATTTTTGGTTCGAGTGGCAACCGATTATTATAGATTATAGATTATTTTTGGTTCGAGTGGCAACCGTGGTAGCAACACCTTTACATCGATTAATGCATCTACAACATACCAAGCTGCAATCATGGAAAAACGCTTCTCACATAACATTTGTCAAATGGCAATGATGACCATTGTCATCATCTTTCGTTCGTTTTTTTTTTTAAGTTAATGTGGGCATTAACCAGAGTTAATGGTTTGGAAAAGAGCTCTGCCTACATATAAAACATGTTCGTTGTGATATCCAGACGAATAACTTTGCCCAATTTATGCTGAATTCAGTGGCGGTGGTGATTTGCCGTATAAAGTCAGCCATCAGCTTAGCTAATGATGTAGTTATGTGTCTTTAAACGGAGAAAGATGTCCCAAGGTCATGAAGCGATCGACCACGCGAATCGAATGTCTAAACACGCATGCCAAAAGGCTAACAATTAAAGATCATTGGAGGATAAAGTGAATGCAAGTGAATGCTGATTATAATCCATAAACATAAAGTTATCTTTGAAGAGTGGTTGTATATCTGTGGCTTGGTAACTTTCATATGCAGATGTTGCATAGATAGAGAGTGGAAATGATGGTCAGACAGGTGGACACTTAACAGATTATCGAAAAGGTGGGAGTTTGTATGGATTTTCTATTAAATTTTCGTAAACGGAAAAAGAAAAACAATATTGACGTAATATAAAAGGTTATGTAAACTACACTCAAAAAAAAGTTTACTTGGATCGAAAGATTTTTATGCAAAGATCCTTAAGGATTTTTAGAGGATTGGACTGTTCCACAGTGTGGTGCAGGGTATAATAAACAAAAGATGCAAAATCCTTAAAAAAAAGTATTCGTTTATTTTAGAAGCTTTTATTATTTTTAATCCAAATACTCAATATTTATGATTATTTCTTTAATTTTATGATTATTTCTTTAAATCAAAAATATTTGTCTTTAATTTAAGGGAAATTTGCTATTTGCAAATTTGCCGTCTTCAATAGAGGGGCGCAAATTCCAAAGATTCGTGTTTTAAATTCCAAGAAAAGAATTCTTAAAGATTATGGACTTTGTTTTAATTAAAATTAATTTATTTGAAAGAAATTTGTCCTTAATATTGTGAACATTGCGTATACGAAAATTTAGGTATGCTACTTTCAGGTCAATATTTTTTTAATTGTAGAGATTGTATTCAATAGAATACAAGGAAACTACATACAAAAATATTACCAATTAAAAAGTTGTTTGCAGTTGAAAACGTCACCAATTAGAAACTTGACTGATACAATCATTTTAAGCAATAAATAAAATGTTTGAAAATGTTTATATATTTAAATAAAATATGAATTATCCCAATTAACATTTTAATTAATTAAAAAAATATTTCCTAATATTCATTGGTTCACTAAATTGGGACTCTAATCTAAAGAAAAATCCAACTATAATTATAATCGGAAAAATCATATGAAAGTATGAACTCTTGTAAAATTACAAGAAAATTATTTCATTTAGGAAATATACCATAAGTATAAATAAATAAACAATAATACAAAAAATAATTGATTGTCTCAGTTAAAAAAAAAATATTTGACTTTTCGACCAAAATCAATTAAATTTTTAAATGAGCCAATTAAAAAAATTAAATAATAAAAAATAATTGATTGTCTCAGTTAAAAAAAAATTGAGTTTTTCGATCAAATTCAATTAAATTTTTAAATTTAATTAATTACAAAAATTAATCGAAAATGCCGGACGAAATCAATTAATTTTTTTAATCAAGTATATTTTACATTTCTAATTATTTTCATGATTGATACAATCATTTTCATGATTGAAGGAATATCAATTAAAAAATAAATTCGCAGAAAAAAAATATTTTTATATTCAATCACAAAATTTTTAATTGATCCAATCCCAGAAATTATAGTACCCCAACCAACATTAATTAAAAAATTAATCGATCCAAATAAAAAATTGATAGAATTAATTTTCGAGATTGTTTTTAGGCTTAACTAAAAAATGCGTTGAATCTATTAAAATTTTAAATGAATATTTTTGAAAATTCAATTAAAATTTTAATTGGCAAAATTCTGATGATATTTTTCTGTTTCGTGATTCAATAAAAAAAAGTGTAGTTCATTCAAATATCTTAAATTTTTTGAAATTTTGAAATTGAAATTTCGAAAAACAATAATCCAATACTGCACAACACTTCCCTTGTAAACATAGACAATTGAATAAATAACAATTTTAAAATAAACTTACATGAAACGCTCATTAGTTCACATTGGAAATAGAATGGTCTGCGGCAAATACAAAAAACAATATCACAAACAAAAATGGTAAAGTCAACATATTTTAGTAATGAAGTAATTTAATAAATAAAAAAAATATATATCAGCAAATATCCGCCAAATGGATTGACTTAAGCTAATACAAAACCCACATAAACATGGGATAGCGAAAAAAAAAACCAAATCAAGATGGAAAAACAACTTGTCAAAATTTTAATTTCAGTTCAGCTTAATATCCAAATATTACAATAATTTTAATGGAAAAAATAGATACGCTCTTTCCAAATACGATTCATTTTCAACTTAAACGTCAGTTATTGTGTTTATATACAAATTTAAATTTGAATATAAAAACAGTGTCACGTTTTTTAAGCTTTAGCAAAAACCAAAAAAAAAAAACATCAATACATAACGGCCAATTTGTTGTTTTTATCAGAACTTTAAAAATGTATTGCTGCTGTGGATCTCAAAACATCGGGCAAAAACACCATTTGAGATTTGAAAAAAAAAAGAATATGTGTATATACAAGTATCATTCAACCAAACGCCTAAAGCTCAATCTTTAACACGTTTTACATTTATATTCTGTTGTTATTTTTGTTATTATTTTCACTAAACAGAGTCATTGGCCAAGACATTGAAATGCCACCCCAAGATATTTTTCTCTCAAACAAACGAATGAACTCAGAGGCCAAGACACTGAAACTCAGACTCAGCGAATATTCGCGAGTATATATGTACTCGTATGCTGTATGATTGTACTTCATAAACCAAGTTTCGTAACAACAACAACAACGTTAAAGCTGAAACGTCAACTTTTAATACATATGCACTTAATATTGATGGCAAAATATTAAAGTGGTCGAAGACAGATAATTAAATTTTTAATATTTTTCAAATAAATAAAGATAAACAACTTTTTTTTACCAAAATGTAAAATATTAGTTCGTAGACAAATAATAAGATTAGTTGGGGCAATAGAATTTGTTGGCATAGTGAATATGTTTACAATATCCAGAAGGAGGGCTGTTTGCAGCACTCGAGCCAAAAATAATCTACCAAAATTTTTACCAAAAAACTACCAACTAAAAAATCTTTTTTCCGTGTTTGATCAAATTTTGTGGTTATTATGGTGTTATTATTTTATTTTGGTAATGATTTTAAAAAATCAAAATTTTACTTGTTTAAATTTTATTTCTATCGAAAATGTTCTTTTCTACAGAAAATTGTTCAACATTTTCTTACTATTGGAAAATTTTGCCAAAATTTTATCTCTTAGAAAATTTTGTCAAAATTTTATCTCTCAGAAAATTTTGTCAAAATTTTATCTCTAAGAAAATTTGGTCAAAATTTTATGTCTATAGAAAATTTTGTTATAATTTTATCTCTATAGGAAATTTTGTCAAAATGTTATCTTTATAGAAAATTTTGTCAAAATTTTATTTCTGCAGAAAATTTTGTCAAAATTTTATCTCTATAGAAATTTTTTGTCAAAATTTTATCTCTATAGAAAATGTTGTCAAAATTTTATCTCCATAGAAATTTTTTGTCAAAATTTTATCTCTATAGAAAATTTTGTCAAAATTTTATCTCAATAGAAAATTTTGTCAAAATTATATCTCTATAGAAAATTTTGTCAAAATTTTATCTCTATAGAACATTTTGTCAAAATGTTACTTTTATAGAAAATTTAAAAATTTTTATCTCTATAGAAATTTTTTGTCAAAATTTTATCTCTATAGAAAATTTTGTCAAAATTTTATCTCTATAAAAAATTTGTCAAAATTTTATCTCTATAGAAAATGTTGTCAAAATTTTATCTCTATAGAAAATTTTGTCAAAATTTTATCTCTATAGAAAATGTTGTCAAAATTTTATCTCTATAGAAAATTTTGTCAAAATTTTATCTCTATAGAACATTTTGTCAAAATTTTATCTCTATAGAAAATTGTATCTCTATAGAAAATTTTGTCAACATTTTATCTCTATAGAAAATTTTGTCAAAATTTTATCTCTATAGAAAATTCTATAGAGATAAAATTTTCTATAGAGATAAAATTTTGTCAAAATGTTATCTCTATAGAAAATTTTGTTATAATTTTAGCTCTATAGAAAATTTTATCTCTATAGAAAATTTTGTCAAAATTTTATCTCTTAGAAAATTTTGTCAAAATGTTACTTTTATAGAAAATTGAAAAATTTTATCTCTATGCAAAATGTTGTCATAATTTTATCTCCATAGAATTTTTTTTGTCAAAATTTTATCTCTATAGAAAATTTTGTCAAAATTTTATCTCTATAGAAAATTTTGTCAAAATTTTATCTCTATAGAAAATTTTGTCAAAATTTTATTTTATGCTGTCAAAATTTTATCTCTATAGAAATTTTTTTGTCAAAATTTTATCTCTATAGAAAAATTTGTTACAATTTTAGCTCTATAGACAATTTTATCTCTATAGAAACTTTTGTCAAAATTTTATCTCTATAGAAACTTTAGTCAAAATTTTATCTCTATAGAAAATTTTGTCAAAATGTTATCTTAATAGAAAATTTTGTCAAAATTTTATCTCTGCACAAAATTTTGTCAAAATTTTATCTCTATAAAAGTTTTGTCAAAAGTTTATATATATCGAAAATGCTGTCAAAATTTTATCTCTATAGAAAAATTTTGTCCAAATTTTATATCTATAGAACATTTTGTTATAATTTTATTATACCCTCCACCATAGGATGGGGGGTATATTAACTTTGTCATTCCATTTGTAACACATCGAAATATTGCTCTAAGACCCCATAAAGTATATATATTCTGGGTCGTGGTGAAATTCTGAGTCGATCTAAGCATGTCCGTCTGTTGAAATCACACTAACTTCCGAGCGAAATAAGCTATCGACTTGAAACTTGGCACAAGTAGTTATTATTGATGTAGGTTGGATGGTATTGAAAATGGGCCATATCGGACCACTTTTACGTATAGCCCCCATACAAACGGACCCCCAAATTTGGCTTGCGTAGCCTCTAAGAGAAGCAAATTTTATCCGATCCGGCTGAAAGTTGGTACATGGTGTTGGTATATGGTCTCTCACAAGCATGCAAAAATTGGTCCAAATCGGCCCATAATTATATATAGAGCCCCTATATAAACCGATCCCCAGATTTGACATCCGGAGCCCCTTGGAAGAGCAAAATTCATGCGATCCGGTTGAAGTTTGGTACATGGTGTTGGTATATGGTCTCTCACAACCATGCGAAAATTGGTCCAAATCGGCCCATAATTATATATAGCCTCCATATAAACCAATCCCCAGATTTGGCTTGAGGAGCCTCTAAGAGAAGCAAATTTTATCCGATCCAGCTGAAATTTGGTACATGGTGCTAGTATATGGTCTTTAACAAACATGAAAAAATTGTTCGACATCGGTCCATAATTATATATAGCCCCCATATAAACCGATCCCAAGATTTGGCTTGCGGAGCCTCTAAGAGAAGCAAATTTCATCCGATCCGGCTGAAATTTGGTATATGGTGTAAGTATATGGTCTCTAACAACCATGCAAAAATTGGTCCACATCGGTCCATAGTTACATATAGAGCCCCTATATAAACCGATCCCCAGATTTGCCTTCCGGAACCCCTTGGAAGAGCAAAATTTACCCGATTCGGTTGAAATTTGGTACGTGGTGTTAGTATATGGTCTCTAACAACCATGCAAAAATTAGTTCACACGGGTCTTAATTATATATAACCCCCATTTAAACCGATCGCCAGATTTGACCTCCGGAGCTATTGGTGGAGCAAAATTCATCCGACCCGGTTGAAATTTTGGTACGTGGTGAAATTTGGTATATTGCGCTAGTATATAGTAGCTAACAACCATGCCAAAATTGGTCCATATCGGTCTATAGTTATATATATCCGATCCCCAAAAATAATCTACCAAAATTTTATTTTTTATAGAAAATTTTGTCAAAATTATTTTACTATAGAAAAATTTTGTCAAAATTTTATTACTATACCCAACAAAACTTATGATTACTGGTGGTACCTTCAACTTTTGTGGAAGTGGAAAATCTTATTCAGACTTCACATCATTGTTGTTGTTGTTGCAATCAATCCCTGTAGTTGCTTTTTTCGCCGTTTTGTGGTTTGTTGAAACTTCGTTTGGCTTAATTTAAAATTGCTGCATTGTTGTTGTTGGGTGTAATTGGAATTCGGTTGTTGCTATTCTTTTAGGTACAAAAACTAATAATATAGCTCATATTTAAGTAGGACGAATTCCCTAGTCCTTCATTGGATTTTATTTCTATAGAAAATTTTGTCAAAATTTTATTTCTATAGAAAATTTTGTCAAAATTTTATTTCTATAGAAAATTTTGTCAAAATTTTATTTTTATAGAAAATTTTGTCAAAATTTTATTTTTATAGAAAGTTTTGTCGAACTGAATTATTTACGTATTTAATCGGCCTTTTTTGTTTACTATATACCCCGTATGGACTAACTTACAATTGAGAAGACCGTGTTAAGAAGTTTTAAGATACCTTGCCATCGGCAAGTGTTACCGCAACCCAAGTAATTCGATTGTGGATGACAGTCTTTAATACAAGTTTCTATGCAATCCATGGTGGAGGGTACATAAGATTCGGCCTGGCCGAACTTACGGCCGTATATACTTGTTATACCCACCACCATAGAATGGTGACGGGGGTATAATAAGTTTGTCATTCCGTTTGTAACGCATCGAAATATCGATTTCCGACTATATAAAGTATATATATTCTTGATCAGGGAGAAATTCTAAGACGATATAACGATGTCCGTCTGTCCGTCTGTCTGTCTGTCTGTCTGTCTGTCTGTCTGTCTGTCTGTTGTAATCACTCTACAGTCTTCAATAATGAAGCAATCGTGCTGAAATTTTGCACAAGCTCGTCTTTTGTCTGCAGGCAGGTCAAGTTCGAAGATGGGCTGTATCGGTCCAGGTTTTGATATAGTCCCCATATAAACCGACCTCCCGATTTGGGGTCTTGGGCTTATAGAAACCGTAGTTTTTATCCAATTTGCCTGAAATTTGAAATCTGAAGGTATTTTGTGACCGTAAAGAGGTGTGCCAAAAATGGTGAGTATCGGTCCACGTTTTGGCATAGCCCCCATATAGACCGATCTCCCGATTTTACTTCTTGGGCTTATAGAAACCGCAGTTTTTATTCAATTTACCTGAAATTGGAAATCTAGAGGTATTGTAGGACCACAAATACGTGTGCCAAAAATTGTGAGTATCGGTCCATATTTTGGTATAGCCCCCATATAAACCGATCTCCCGATTTTACTTCTGGGGCTTATAGAAACCGCAGTTTTTATTCAATTTACCTGAAAATGGAAATCTAGAGGTATTGTAGGACCACAAATACGTGTGCCAAAAATTGTGAGTATCGGTCCATATTTTGGTATAGCCCCCATAAAGACCCATCTCCCGATTTTATTTCTTTGGCTTATAGAAATCGCAGTTTTTATTCAATTTACCGGAAATTGGAAATCTAGAGGTATTGTAGGACCACAAATACGTGTGCCAAAAATTGTGATTATCGGTCCATGTTTTGGTGTGGTCCCCATACAAAACGACCTCCCGATTTGGGGTCTTGGGCTTATAGAAACCTTATTTTTTATCCAATTTGTCTGAAATTGGAAATCTAGAGGTATTTTAGGACCATAAAGAAGTGTGCCGAAAATGGTGAGGATCGGTCCATATTTTGGTATAGCCCCCATATAGACCGATTTCCCGATTTTACTTCTTGGGCTTCTAGAATCCGAAGTTTTTATCCTATTTGCCTGAAATTGGAAATCTAGAGGTATTTTCGGGTCATAAAGAGGTGTGCCGAAAACGGTGAGTATCGGTCCATATTTTAGTATAGCCCCCATAAGAACGATCTCCCGATTTAACTCCTTGGGTTTCTAGAAACCGTAGTTTTTATCTGATTTGCCTGAAATTGTAAATATTCTGGTATTTTAGGCTCACAAAAACGTGTATCGGATTAGGTTTTTATAGGTCCATTTGGTAATGCCTCCATATAGACCGACTTCACTTCTTGAGGGTGTAGAAGGCGCACTGATGATGAAAATTGCTTGAAACTCAATGTAAAATTTCCAGATTTTACTTCTACAGATTTAAGATTTCAAATCAAGACGTTATTTTATAATTTTCTTGCACACTTGCAAGAGATGTTAATGATTCCTCTAAAACTCAAACAAAAATGGTTCTTATAAATCCAGAATCTGATATAGTCCTCATGGATGAAATCTTTAAATTTATCTTCGGGAAGTGTCCTCAAGTCCTCAAGCCCTCCTGAAATTTCAAACGAAACCCTAATATTTGGTTCATGGTGGTGGGTATTTAAGATTCGGCCCGGCCGAACTTACTGCTGTATATACTTGTTTTTTTTGTTAAAATGTTATCTCTATAGAAAATTTTGTGGACATTTTATCTCTATAGAAAATTTTGTTAAATTTCGTTAAAATTTTATTTCTAGAAGAAATTTGTGAAGTACCTCTTGTTGGAGAGGAATATTTTGCAAAATCTACCAAAGCATCAAGAGTCATACCAATCTACCTAACAGTAAAAAATCTACCATTTTTGGTAGAATTCTAATCGAAATCAGGCCTTTTTCAATGCTCATGTAAGAGCTGCCAAAAAAGTTTCGGGAAAAATTCTCATAATCGTCAAAAAAAAAAAAAAAATGGCCATGTAAATAATATTAAAATAATACATACTTGTTGGTTTAAACAAAAGTATTTTTGTTTTTATATAAAAACAAAAACAGAAAATAATATGTTAAACTATGAATTTCAATAAAAAAGCAAAACGAATACAGTTTTGTATAAAATTAATACTAAACATTTTTACGTTAAAAACCAACATATTTCATATAAAAAAAACCAGAAAAAAAAATAAAAATAGCTATGTATTTGAATAAATAACATAAACATTTTTTTTTTATTAAAAATAGATTTTTTTAAATATATGTTAAAAATGAATAAAATTATAAAGGTTTGTCCAAATACATACATTTAAATATCACTCGATCTGGAAGAATTTGATAGACTTCTACAAAAACTATAGACTCAAAATTTAAGTCGGCTAATGCACTAGGGTGGAACACAATGTTAGTAAAAAAAAATATGGGAAACGTTTAAATCTGAAGCAATTTTAAGGAAACTTCGAAAAAGTTTATTTATGATTTATCGCTCGATATATATGTATTAGAAGTTTAGGAAAATTAGAGTCATTTTTACAACTTTTCGACTAAGCAGTGGCGATTTTACAAGGAAAATGTTGGTATTTTGACCATTTTTGTCCAAATCAAAAAAACATATATATGGGAGCTATATCTAAATCTGAACCGATTTCAACCAAATTTGGCACGCATAGCTACAATGCTAATTCTACTCCCTGTGCAAAATTTCAACTAAATCGGAGTTAAAAATTGGCCTCTGTGGTCATATGAGTGTAAATTGGGCGAAAGCTTTATATGGGAGATATATCCAAATCTGAACCGATTTCAAACAAATTTGGCATGCATAGTTACAACGCTAATTCTACTCCCTATGCAAAATTTCAACTAAATCGGAGCAAAAAATTGGCCTCTGTGGGCAAATGAGTGTAAATCGGGCGAAAGCTATATATGGGAGCTATATCTAAATCTGAACCGATTTTGCTGATATTTTGCAAGTTTTTCGAGACTCATAAAATATTCGGATGTACGGAATTTGAGGAAGATCGGTTGATATACACGCCAATTATTACCAGATCGGTGAAAAATATATATGGCAGCTATATCTAAATCTGAACCGATTTTTTCCAAAATCAATAGGGATCGTCTTTGAGCCGAAACAGGACCCTCTACCAAATTTTAGAACAATCGGACTAAAACTGCGAGCTGTACTTTGCACACAAAAATACATCAACAGACAGACAGACAGACAGACAGACAGACAGACAGACAGACAGACAGACAGACAGACAGACAGACAGACAGACAGACGGACAGACAGACAGACAGACGGACAGACAGACAGACGGACATCGCTAAATCGACTCAGAATTTAATTCTAAGCCGATCCGTATACTAAAAGGTTGGTCTATGATTACTCCTTCTTGGCGTTACATACAAATGCACAAACTTATTATACCCTGTACCACAGTAGTGGTGAAGGGTATAAAAAATATGGGAAACGTTTAAATCTGAAGCAATTTTAAGGAAACTTCGAAAAAGTTTATTTATGATTTATCGCTCGATATATATGTATTAGAAGTTTAGGAAAATTAGAGACATTTTTACAACTTTTCGACTAAGCAGTGGCGATTTTACAAGGAAAATGTTGGTATTTTGACCATTTTTGTCGAAATCAAAAAAAACATATATATGGGAGCTATATCTAAATCTGAACCGATTTCAACCAAATTTGGCACGCATAGCTACAATGCTAATTCTACTCCCTGTGCAAAATTTCAACTAAATCGGAGTTAAAAATTGGCCTCTGTGGTCATATGAGTGTAAATTGGGCGAAAGCTTTATATGGGAGATATATCCAAATCTGAACCGATTTCAAACAAATTTGGCATGCATAGTTACAACGCTAATTCTACTCCCTATGCAAAATTTCAACTAAATCGAAGCAAAAAATTGGCCTCTGTGGGCAAATGAGTGTAAATCGGGCGAAAGCTATATATGGGAGCTATATCTAAATCTGAACCGATTTTGCTGATATTTTGCAAGTTTTTCGAGACTCATAAAATATTCGGATGTACGGAATTTGAGGAAGATCGGTTGATATACACGCCAATTATGACCAGATCGGTGAAAAATATATATGGCAGCTATATCTAAATCTGAACCGATTTTTTCCAAAATCAATAGGGATCGTCTTTGAGCCGAAACAGGACCCTCTACCAAATTTTAGAACAATCGGACTAAAACTGCGAGCTGTACTTTGCACACAAAAATACATCAACAGACAGACAGACAGACAGACAGACAGACGGACAGACAGACGGACAGACAGACAGACGGACATCGCTAAATCGACTCAGAATTTAATTCTAAGCCGATCCGTATACTAAAAGGTTGGTCTATGATTACTCCTTCTTGGCGTTACATACAAATGCACAAACTTATTATACCCTGTACCACAGTAGTGGTGAAGGGTATAATCACAGTAATAACAAGTTGTCCAATGGTCCGATGCCCGTGTTTTGAACATGGATCCTCATAGCTATTGTTTGGCATTAAAAGTTAAATTGTACATGATTATAAATTCGTAACCACTACATTTTCCGATCATAAACGCTGGTTGATGTCATTTTATCCTTGTCAAATTGACACCATCTGTTCTCCGTTTGACATCACATGTGTGTTGATTCACTTACATGAGCCGATCGTTTTGAAACGTGCACGTTGTTCACGGTTATTGCTATGGGTGTACTTTTTATTATTTATACATATATTATATATTATTATATATTAAGATATTTCAATATTTCCAAAAATTTCTTCAATATTAAAAAAAAAACTTCCAATTTCTCTATCTGACAACAATTAGGTAATATCTAATATCATTCACCATTGTGGTATCACAATGGACAGAATAGTCTAAGTGAGCCTGAAATATCGGGCTGCCACCTATCCTAATACCGTCGTTTTCCAGGCAAATATCAGCCTTTTTCTATTATTTGAGTAAAAAATCGCCTAAAATTTGCAGCCCTGCTTCAGCCTCAGCTCTTTATGACATGCAAAATTATTGCCAATAACAATTTAGGTTGATCGTGTTAGTGTCTCAACATTTGTATGAAATTTCACTCTCATTAGAAACTGTTAGACAATCAAAATGACGAGAATGAACAGAATGTTAATTTTCTATTATCTATCATTGATCACACATTGAATGTTAAGGAGTGCTGGCTGTCCAATAAGAGAGGAAAAGATAGGGCTGGCTGTTAATTTGATATGACATCACTAATATGAAACGTTATTTCCTTTGTTTTTGTTATTCTGTGAAAGGCCAATGTCATTTAGAAAAAATAAAAAAGTAATTGAAATTTATTGTTTTTGCATACATATGTGATTAAATAGTTTTGATTAATTAAAATAAACATGATTAAATTTGTTTTTACTTTGTTTGCTAAAAATCAGTCATGCTTTGTTTTATTTGAAATTTGATTAGTTATAGGAAATTTAAATTATATGAAGGGAGAAAGAAAAATTAATAATTCCTTGGAAAATTGTTTAAACCCCGAAGATTGAATAATTTGCCGCGAAAAATCATTAATTTGATATTACTCTTATGATTCCAAGAAAATCTAAAAATTTGTAAACTAAAAAAAAACACTTTTAGAAAAGTTTGACACGCACTCAAAAAAAAGTGAACTCTCTATTTCACTAAAGCCAATTTAACTTTATTTTAGTTTATGGAATTATTAAGTTTGTAGAAAGTTTCCTTTACTCTAATAATTTTTTGCATACGTTAGTTAAATTAACTAAAAACAAGTATATACCCACCACACCCAGAGAAGGAATATGATCACCTCAAACATGTTTTAAGAGCAAAATGTTATTTTTGGGTGGTGACCATGTAACATGGTTTTCGCAGCCATGTTATTTTATCGGAAATCATGTATCTGATTTCGGCAAGCAGGTTATATTTGACGAGAAAATAACATTTTAGTGACAAACATGTAACATGGTCACCATATAAAAATAGCATTTTGCTCTTAAAACATGTTTGAGGTGACCATATTCCTTCTCTGCGTGCACCATGAACCAAATATTAGGGTTTCCTTTGAAATTTCAGGAGTGCTTGAGGACTTGAGGACACTTCCCGAAGATAAATTTAAAGATT
Organism: Haematobia irritans; assembly: GCF_050003625.1. Classification (NCBI taxonomy): domain Eukaryota; kingdom Metazoa; phylum Arthropoda; class Insecta; order Diptera; family Muscidae; genus Haematobia; species Haematobia irritans. The sequence continues at coordinate 197,488,268 of NC_134399.1, read as the reverse complement.
TCACCTATGAGGACAATATCAGATTCTGGATTTATAAGAACCATTTTTGTTTGAGTTTTAGAGGAATCATTAACATCTCTTGTAAGTGTGCAAGAAAATTATAAAATAACGTCTTGATGATCTTAAATCTTAAATCTGTAGAAGTAAAATTTGGACATTTTACATTGAGTTTCAAGCAATTTTCATGATAAGTGCGCCTTCTACACCCACAAGAAGTGAAGTCGGTCTATATGGAGGCATTACCAAATGGACCGCTAAAAACTTAATCCGATACACGTTTTTGTGAGCCTAAAATACCAGAATATTTACAATTTCAGGCAAATCAGATAAAAACTACGGTTTCTAGAAACCCAAGGAGTTAAATCGGGAGATCGTTCTTATGGGGGCTATACTAAAATATGGACCGATACTCACCGTTTTCGGCACACCTTTTTATGACCCAAAAATACCTCTAGATTTCCAATTTCAGGCCAATAGGATAAAAACTTCGGATTCTAGAAGCCCAAGAAGTAAAATCGGGAAATCGGTCTATATGGGGGCTGTACTCACAATTTTTGGCACACGTATTTGTGGTCCTACAATACTTCTAGATTTCCAATTTCAGGTAAATTGAATAAAAACTGCGGTTTCTATAAGCCCAAGAAGTAAAATCGGGAGATCCGTCTATATGGGGGCTATACCAAAATATAAACCGATACTCACAATTTTTGGCACACGTATTTGTGGTCCTACAATACCTCTAGATTTCCAACTTCAGGCAAATAGGATAAAAACTTCGGATTCTAGAAGCCCAAGAAGTAAAATCGGGAAATCGGTCTATATGGGGGCTATACCAAAATACGGAGGTCGGTTTATATGGGGACTATATCAAAACCTGGACCGATAAACCCCATTTGCGACACACCTATTTGAGATCTTAAAATACCTCTAGATTTTCAATTCCAAGCAAATCGGGTAGAAATTATAGTTTCTAGACGCCCAAGAAGTACAATCGGGAGATCTGTCTATATGAGGGCTATACCAAAACATGGACCGATACTCACCGTTTTCGGCACACCTCTTTATGACCCGAAAATACCTTTAGATTTCCAATTTCAGGCAAATAGGATAAAAACTTTGGATTCTAGAAGCCCAAGAAGTAAACTCGGGAAATCGGTCTATATGGGGGCTATACCAAAATATGGACCGATACTCACTATTTTCAGTACACCTCTTTATGGTCCTAAAATACCTTTAGATTTCCAATTTCAGACAAATTGGATAAAAACTACGGTTTATATAAGCCCAAGACCCCAAATCGGGAGGTCGTTTTATATGGGGACCATACCAAAACATGGACCGATACTCACAATTTTAGGCACACGTATTTGTGGCCCTACAATACCTCTAGATTTCCAATTTCAGGTAAATTGAATAAAAACTGCGGTTTCTATAAGCCTAAGAAGTAAAATCGGGAGATCGGTCTATATGGGGGATATACCAAAACATGGACCGATACTCACAATTTTTGGCACACGTATTTGTGGTCCTACAATACCTCTAGATTTCCAATTTCAGGTAAATTGAATAAAAACTGCGGTTTCTATAAGCCCAACACGTAAAATCGGGAGATCGGTCTATATGGGGGCTATACCAAAACATAGACCGGTACTCACCATTTTTGGCACACCTGTTTATGGTCGTAAAATACCTGTAGATTTAAAATTTCAGGCAAAACTACGATTTCTATAAGCCCAAGACCCCAAATCGGGAGGTCGGTTTATACGGACAGACGGACATCGTTATATCGCCTTAGAATTTCTCCCTGATCAAGAATATATATATACTTTATATAGTCGGAAATCGATATTTCGATGTGTTACAAAAGGAATGACAAACTTATTATACCCCCGTCACCATTCTATGGTGGTGGGTATAAAAAAACGGGCGAAAAAAATTATACACAAAATAAGCATAAAGATTTACTAAATCCACCGATGAATACTTTTTTGGTGTATGGTCGAAACTGGAATTGAAACCACGAAGTTAACCATTACACCACGGTGGCGATCCTTTCGAAGATGGTCCTCATAATCATTGCATCAGTCTAACCCTCCCCCTCCACCCATTTTCTGATTTGTTCCGACATTCCGTGATTCTATAAAATTCGTTATAAAAAGTTTCATGTTTCGCCTACCAAACCTGGTGGCGCCTAAATTGCTGGTAATGTTACTGGCAAATAGTAACGGATGGTTGATAACATTTCCAACGTTTGTTGCTCAATTTGCATTTCTGATTTGAATCTAGTTTTTTGTATAAGTGTGTGTGTGTGTGTGTGTGTACATATGTGGTGTTAAAAGATTTGCTAAACGCTTTTTCAAAGAATGACCTGCATTTAAATTAAACGGCCGTTAAGATTTTCTATCCATTTATTTAAAAATTTGTCTAACGCGCGCCAGCACGAGCTCTATGTGAATGGGTAGTAGCATTAGAAAGTTGTTTTGCACATTTTTATAGTGTTTCAAAATGAAGTGAGCGGTATTGGAGAGTTTTTTGCATTGTTCGTCCATAAGCTTGGATGAGCGTTCCATAGATGAATGAACCAACAATTCGAAGAAAAAAACCGAAACACTACTACAATTAAAACTATAAATTAAATCTCTTCACTATTCAGTTTTGAAGTTTAAAAATCAGTGAATTTTTACACTAAGCAATTAATAACACCAATGGTCAACGGAAAGCGAAAACAACGAAACTCACGCACTCTACTCCGTAAACCCATCACAAAAAAAAAAAAAAAAAAAAACGCAATGGTCAAACAAAAGAGACAGACGGCCATAAAAACGAATTCAAGCCCAAAATGGCAAACAATAAATTTCATGGGGATTTGAAACAACAGACAGCTAAGATCGCCAACACTAAAATTTTAAGTAAATAAATGATCATCAAATGTTAAAGAAAAAAATCAAAAGTCAATGTATTTACATTTCAAGCCACCCTCCTCGATTTCAGTGTTATGTACTATCCCGGGGGAAAAATAATTGACAATATTGCCTTTTATGTTAGCTGCCTCACAATTATTTGTTGAGGTCAACCAGAATTTAGAAATTCATTTGAATTAAATTTTATTTTTATGAGTCGCATTCTAAATATGGATATGACAAATTTTCGATATTTCTGACACAAATCCATAGCTGTTCAATCCGTGCAATAAGGTGTACATTTTGTAATAATCCTTGCTGGGGAAATTGGGTAATCCCAACGTTTGTCGCATTGTGAGTGGGTATTATGACCCAGTTATATCGAAAACCCATGGCTTTAGCATTTTTTTTATTTAAAATTTAATTTGTATTTTGAGCAGTTGTAGTTCAAAGTTTTTTTCCGAAATTGAGAAAGCATTTATACCATAGAATTTTATTTATATAGAAAATGCTATCAAAATTTCATTTCTATAGAAAATTTTGTCAACATTTTATTTCTATAGAAAATTTGTCAAAATTTTATTTCTATAGAAAATTTCTCAAAATTTTATTTCTATAGAAAATGTTGTCAAATTTTATTTCAATAGAAAATTTTGTTAAAATTTTATTTCTGCAGAAATTTTTGACAAAAGCTAAAATTTAGTAAAAAAAAATTCTATTGAAAAATTAAATTTTTTTTGTAGAAAATTTTAACATTTTTTTTTTATAGACAATTTTTTTATAATTTGATTTTAATAGAAAATTTTGTTAAAATTTGATTTTAATAGAAAATATTGCCAAAAATTACAAATCTTGTAAAAATTTTATTTCTATAGAAAGTTTTGCAAAAATTTTATTTCTATAGAAAATTTTGTCAAAATTTTATTTCTATAGAAAATTGTATCAAATTTTTATTTCTATAGAAAATCTTGTCAAAATTTTATTTCTATAAAAAATCTTGTCAAAATTTTATTTCTATTACCTCTCCCATAGAATTTTATTTATATAGAAAATGCTATCCATATTTAATTTCTATAGAAAATTTTGTCAACATTTTATTTCTATAGAAAATTTGTCAAAATTTTATTTCTATAGAAAATTTGTCAAAATTTTATTTCTATAGAAAATTTCTCAAAATTTTATTTCTATAGAAAATTTTGTCAAATTTTATTTCAATAGAAAATTTTGTTAAAATTTTATTTCTGCAGAAATTTTTGACAAAATGTTATTTATATAGAAAATTTTGTCATAATGTGACGAATCATAACTAAAATGTCAAGAAAATCCATAAGATATTAACTAACAACAGTTTTCCAATGACAATAATTGAAAATTTAATACAGGAAACGAAAAGGAAAATAAGCAAAGATATAAATAGTTTTACAACAAAGAATAACAATGACCCAAATAAAAATAATGAACGGATTTTTCACGGTGTAAAATACATCCCTGGATTAATTGAAAACGCGAACTTGAGAGAAACAATATCAACAAAAAACATATGTTTTGCTTTCAAGCCTCACAATACATTAAGCGTCGTTTCCACAAAAGCTAAAATTTAGTAGAAAAAATTCTATTGAAAAATTAAATTTTTTTTGTAGAAAATGTTAACATTTTTTTTTCTATAGACAATTTTTTTATAATTTGATTTTAATAGAAAATTTTGTTAAAATCTGATTTTAATAGAAAATTTTGCCAAAAATTACAAATGTTGTAAAAATGTTGTTTCTATAGAAAGTTTTGCAAAAATTTTATTTCTATAGAAAGTTTTGTCAAAATTTTATTTCTATAGAAAATTGTGTCAAATTTTTATTTCTATAGAAAATCTTGTCAAAATTTTATTTCTATAAAAAATCTTGTCAAAATTTTATTTCTATAAAAATTTTTGTCAAAATTTTATTTCTATAGAAAATTGTGTCAAATTTTTATTTCTATAGAAAATTTTATTTTTATAAAATTTTATAAAAATTGTATTTCTGTAGACAATGTTGTTATAATTTGATTTCAAAAGAAAATTTTGTTAAAATTAGATTTTTATAGAAAATTTTGTCAAAGTTTAACTTTAAATATAGCAAATGTTGTCAAAATTTTATTTCTATAGAAAGTTTTACCAAAATTTTATTTCTATAGAAAATTTTGTCAAAATTTTATTTCTAAATAACGTTTTGTTTAAATTTTATTTCTATAGAAAATTTTATCAAAATTGTATTTCTATAGAAAATTTTGTCAAAATTTTATTTCTATAGAAAATTGTGTCAAATTTTTATTTCTATAGAAAATCTTGTCAAAATTGTATTTCTATAGAAAATTTTGTTAAAATTTTATTTCTATAGAAAATTGTGTCAAATTTTTATTTCTATAAAAATTTTTGTCAAAATTTTATTTCTATAGAAAATTTTGTTAAAATTTTCTTTCTACAGAAAATTGTGTCAAATTTTTATTTCTATAGAAAATCTTGTCAAAATTTTATTTCTATAGAAAATTTTGTCAAAATTGTATTTCTATAGAAACTTTCGTCAACATTTTATTTCTATAAAAAAATTTGTCAAAATTTTATTTCTATAAAAAATGTTGTCAAAATTTTATTTCTTGAAAATATATTGTCAAAATTTTATTTCTATAGAAAAATTTGTCAAAATTTTATTTCTATAGACAATTTTGTTAAAATTTTATTTCTATAGAAAATTGTGTCAAATTTTTGTTTCTATAGAAAATCTTGTCAAAATTTTATTTCTGTAGAAAATTTTATTTTTATAGAGAATTTTATCAAAATTGTATTTCTGTAGACAATTATGTTATAATTTGATTTTAATAGCAAATTTTGTTAAAATTTGATTTTAATAGAAAATTTTGTCAAAATTTAACTTCTATAGCAAATTTTATCAAAATTGTATTTTTATAGAAAATTTTGTTAAAATTTTATTTCTATAGAAATTTTGGTCAAAATTTTATTTCTCTAGAAGATTGTGTAAAATTTTTATTTCTATAGAAAATCTTGTCAAAATTGTATTTCTATAGAAAATTTTGTCAAAATTTTATTTCTATAAAAAAATTTGTCAAGATTTTATTTCTATAAAAAAGTTTATCAAAATTTTATTTCTATAGAAAAATTTGTCATAATGTTATTTCTATAGGAAATTTTGTCAATTTTTTTTTCCATAGAAAATTTTGTCAAAATTTTATTTCTATAGAAAAATTTGTCAAAATTTTATTTCTATAAAAAATGTTGTCAAAATTTCATTTCTATAGAAAATTTTGTTAAAATTTTATTTTTATAGAAAATTGTGTCAAATGTTTATTTCTATAAAAAAAATTGTCAAAATTTTATTTCTGTAGAAAAATTTTTGTTTATAGAGAATTTTATCAACATTTTATTTCTATAGACAATTTTGTTATAATTTGATTTTAATAGAAAATTTTGTCCAAATTTGACTTCTATAGCAAATGATGTCAAAATTTTATTGCTATAGAACGTTTTGATAAAATTTTATTTCTATAGAAAATTTTGTCAAAATTTTATTTCTAACTAACATTTTGTCAAAGGTTTATTTCTATAGAAAATTTTTTTAAAATTTTATTTTTATAGAAAATTGTGTCAAATGTTTATTTCTATAGAAAATTTTGTCAAAATTTTATTTCTATAAAAAAAATGTCAAAATTTTATTTCTATCAAATATTTTGTCAAAATTTTATTTCTATAGAAAAATTTGTCAAAATGTTATTTCTATAGAAAATTTTGTCAAGATTTTATTTGTATAGAAAATTTTGTTAAATTTTTTTTCTATAGAAAATTTTGTAAACATTTTTTAAAATTTTATTTTTTATAGAAAATTGTGTCAAATGTTTATTTCTATAGAAAATTTTGTAAAAATTTTATTTCTATAAAAAAATTGTCAAAATTTTATTTCTATAGAGAATTTTGCCATAATTTTAGTTTTATAGAAAATTTTGTCAAAATTTTATTTCTTACAAAATTTTGTCAATTTTTTTTCAAAACTTTATTTCTACACTGTTAGAAAAATATGTTTTTCATATGTTCCGATATAAACAAAATGTGTTTCGGGCATAATTTTTAAACACAATATATTTAAGTGCAAACATGTAATGTTCCTAACCGAACACTTAATGTTTGGGACACGTATGTTAGAACATATTATGGTTGGGGCATGAATGTTTCATAAAAATAATATGTGTGAATGTAAACATATATAAATTTACAAATTTCGAGTAAACATATATATGTTGTAACATTTTATTTAGAGAGCAACAGAGATAGAGTATAGAGAAAGAAATAGAAATGGAAACCGGGAGGGTTGAACGACAGAAATCAATATAACACATCGAGATAATCAAACGAGAGCAATTTCTGTGAAACCGCTTGTATGCGGAAAACTGTTTTATGATAAGGCCAAAAATTTGATATGCCTAAGTCTAAATATTATTTAATTTGAATATTAGAATGACTATTCGCAGTAAAGAGAAAGTTGTAAATGCATTTAAAGTAGTGTTAAATGCTAGAAAAAATTGTTCACTCCTAAATAAATGTATGTGTATTTTATAACATTATTTATTTATTTATTTATGTTTATGCTCCACTCCACGTTCTTCTTTCGTTAGAGTTTTTGAATTCCTTCCAAAATTTCAAACTTTTGTATAAAACAGTTTTTTGTTATAAAATTGTTATTTATGCAATAAAAAATAATATTTTATCCAAATGCTCAGTCCATTTCGTTTATATCAAGCACTGTTTCTGACTGTAAATCTTTAATAAACCACATTTCGAAGTTTCATTATAAAAATTTAATATAGTATAAATATAAATGTGTAAATTAAAAAAAAAAATGGTTCGGTCGGAGCAGGGATTGAACCCACGACCCTTTGCATGCAAGTCAGACATGCTGACCACTGCTCCACGTGGCCAACAAATGTAGGTTTCTTTTAAATAATGTTATGTTTGCATGGTCTCGTGGGCGCTGCAAACTATGCTATATAAATGCAACTTATAACGATAATTGTCTACTGGTGACTGTTACAGCCACGTAGCCCAGTGGTAGTGTGTTGGCTTACAAATTGCATTGTTCCCGGTTCGATTCTCCGTCAAGGCGAAAGGTAAAATTTTAAAAAATTATAAAATTGAATAATTTCTTCAACATTATTTGTATTACAGAAAGAGGTGCCAAGAACTAAAAAATTTCGTGGAAGTGAAAATTATGTGAGGGAATTACCACAATCTTCTTGGGGAGAAAAGTCTTCCAAGCATATAATATTTTTGGGCTCAAAATGCTTCCAAACATATAATATGTTCACATAAAACAAACATATTAATGTTTCGGTAGTATCCAATAATATATGTGCTTCCTGCAAAATATGTTTGGAACATATGTTAGAGAAGCGATTTTTTTTGAGGGTGTATAGAAAATTTTGTCAAAATTTTATTTCTATAGAAATTTTTTTCAACATTTTATTTTATTACAAATTGAAGTACTTTTTAGTTGGAGAAGAATATTTTGCAACATCTACCATTACATATCAGCCACTCTATAATCTATTTATCCATATAGCTGGAGGGTGATGCTACATGCCAATACGCAGTTCATGATTTTGCAACGTATCGGGTACTTAAAATTTGGCGAGTGAGCTATTCAGAAATTTAAAAAAGCCTACCAAATTTTCTTTTTAGTCTATGAATATTCAAAATTATGAATTCTTCTAACTTGGCGCTTATTATTTTAGAACGCTATATATTATTATATACTCATGGCAATATAACGAATATTTTAAACATACAACATGAACTGCTTGTGTGGATGGATGGATGGATGGATGGATGACACTAAACTTAATAAAAGTCAAGTGAGACAAGGCGATGAAATACTTCATCTCAATCCTCGCCTTCCCCATATGAACGAGTATTTATTTATTCATATGTATATCCCATACTTATGAATATGAAGTAAAAATTGTCTGACTTATATGAGCAATATTTTGTTTTTTGTTGAGTATGGGAATTTTGTATTAAAATATTGGCGCGTCATATGGCTGTCTGTCCGTCCAATCCACAGTCTGTAGTCATTTGAAAAATGAATCCAATCTGAAAGAAAAAAAAAAAATATAACGTATAATTTTTACGTCTGTCCGCCCATCAATGTTTCTTTTGCTGCTTTGTCTAACCGTCTGTGTCTCGTCCACCAGACTGGCTCATAGTCTATCTTGAAAGATTAGTAGGGTTTAACATTCGAGCAAATCAAAAGTCTCTTTAAGTTGTTGAAGGCAGAGCTAAGTCAACCATGAAAAAGTGCACTCACATTCAGCCATAAGCAACCGAAAAATTAATGAAAGAGAAAAGAATCACAATCAGTAGCAGTAGCAGTGCCACACAGTTCAATGTGTCTTTAATAAGAATTGTGGGCGACTTGAAATAGAGATCTGCCGCCAACTCTCTCACCATAAAAACTACTTCCCCTTGTTCTTGATAGGTTTGTTTCTTCTATTTTTTGAGATTTGGATACGGTGACATTGAACATAGCTCTTTGGTTAGCTTGAAATTAAATGAATAGCAATTTGAGTTACAATGCACTTGAAAATAAGATTTATTAAAGCTATGTCATAAAATAAATTCTGTTAGCGGTCTTTTTTTTCTTTCAAAAGTTTGTGGCTTGGATTATCTGTATTTCAGATAAAATGTTTACAGCATTAGTGGTATAGTTTCATATACGCTATAGAAAAAAAATGCTGACAAAATTTTCCATAAAAAAATATACAAAATTTTCTATAGAAAAAAAATTTTAAAAATTTTCTATCGAACTAAAATTCTGACAAAATTTTCTATAGAACTGCAATTTTATTTCTACAGAAATTTGACAAAATTGTATAGAAATACAATTTTGATAAAATTGTCTATAGAAATAAAATGTTGACAAATTTTTCATTTCATGAAATGAAATGAAATAAAATTTTTCTATAGAAATAAAATTTTCTATAGAAATAAAATTTTGAGAAAATTGTCTACAGAAATAAAATTTTGTTGTTGTTGTTTGTTTTTTTTTTTTTTTTATTTCAGCTTAAAACCATACATAGACTAAATTACAAGTGTAGCTTAACCAACAGAGGAAAAGAATGTTTGTCAAATTTATTTGGGCAAAGCCCTATAGACTGCAAGATGGTTGGATGGACGCACGTTTCGGAATTACCACATTCCTCATCAGCATCCTCTACTTGAGAAAATTTTATATAGAAATAAGATTTTGAGAAAATTTTCTATAGAAATAAGAATTTTACTAAATTTTCTATAGAAATAGAATTTTAACAAAATTTTATATAAAAAAATACAAAATTTTATATAGAAATATAATTTTGAGAAAATTTTGTAGAGAAAGAACTTTTTAATAAAATTGTCTATGGAAATAAAATTTTGACAAATTTTTTTATAGAAATAAAATGTTGACAACATTTGCTATAGAAATTAAATTTTGACAAAATTTTCTATAGAAATGAACTAAAATTTTTACAAAAATTTTTATAGAACTAAAATTTCGACGAAATTTTCTATAAAAAAGTGAAAAAAGTTTCTATAGAACTAAAATTATGACAAAATTTTCTACAAAAATAAAAATTAAAAAATATTTTAAATAGACATACAATTTTGACAAAATTTTCTATAGAAATTCAGTTTTGACAAAATTTTGTATATATATATAAAATTTTGAGAAAATTTTCTATCGAAATAAAAATTTTCTATGGAAATAACATTTTGACAAAATTTTCTGTAGAAATAAAATTTAACAAAATTTGCTATAGAAATAAAATTTTGAGAAAATTTTCTATAGAAATAAAATTATAAGAAAATTTTCTATAGAAATAAGATTTTGACAAAATTTTCTATAAACAAATACAGAATTTTATATAGAAATATAATTTTGAGAAAATTTTGTACAGAAAGAAAATTTTAACAAAATGTTATATGGAAATGTTCTATAAAAAGGAGGTCCCTTGTCATTGAGCTTAACATGGAATCGGGCAGCACTCAGTGACAAGAGAGAAGTTCAACAATGTGATATCACAACGGACTGAGTAGTCTAAATGAGCTGCCACCTAACCTAACCTTCTATGGAAATAAAATTTTGACAAATTTCTTCTAGAAATAAAATGTTGACAACATTTGCTATACAAATTTTCTACAGAAAAGTGAAAAAATTCTATAGAACTAAAATTATGACAAAATTTTCTACAGAAATAAAAATTAAAATATATTTTAAATAGAAATACAATTTTGACAAAATTTTCTATGGAAATTCGGTTTTGACAAAATTTTTGTATAGATATAAAATTTTGACAAAATTTTCTTTAGAAATAAAATTTTGACAACATTTTTTATAGAAATAAAATTTTGACCTTTTCTATAGAAATAAAATTTTGACAAAAATTTCTATAGAATTAAAATTATGACAAAATTTTCTACAGAGATAAAAAATAAAAAATATTTTAAATAGAAATACAATTTTGACAAAATTTTCTATAGAAATGCAATTTTGACAAAATTTTCTATAGAAATACAATTTTGACAAAATTTTCTTTATAAATAAAATTTTGACAAAATTTTCTATAGAACTAAAATTTTCTATAGAAATAAAATTTTGACAAAATTTTCTATAGAAAAAAATTTTTATCAAGACTTTCCATAGAAATAAAATCTTGGCAAAATTTTCTATAGAACAAAAAGTTTGACTAAATTTTCTATAGAAATAAAATTTTGACAAATATTTTTTCTGTGGCTTCTTTAGGTTTTCGTCAGTTAAGTTCCTAACTGGTATAGGAGTATATTTGCAGGATATCCCTAGAACGGTATAAAAGTTTGTTAGCTAACCTTTCGCTAACTCAGCTTCATAAAAATGGGGGTTAATAATGATTTAATGTATTGATGTGAAAATTGGTATTTGATGTGAACATTGGTATTACAGAAGATTTATGGATCGTATTGGGTGTTGTCTGCTATATAAATTATTTGTAATGTTATCGAAAAGGGTGTGGCTTCATTGGGGTATCACATTTGCAGTCAACCAACAAACAAATCATCCATATAACTTGCAGCTACTCATACTGCTATTTATGTTTAAATTATTTGTCCGTCCATCTATCACTTTATTGGGTTGCATGAAACTGAAACGAAAGCATGTATGAGCAAACAAATGAATGGCCAAACATCCAGTGTAAATAATGAAAATCAAATTTCAAAGCATAATGATGAGAAATAATAAAAATGCCCCTAAAACATTAACAATGATGACAAAGTGTGATGATGACGTTGCTGCTGCTGCTGCTGTTGCTGCTCCTCATTTCTATCATAACGCCCCAATGGGTGATGACCCCAACAAAACCAACAATAAGATCAAAAACAACAACTACAATGAGTATGGAAAAACTTGAACCCAGACAAACCCACAGCTATGGAAGAGATTATTTTTATTTCTCGCCAAAGTTGGTGTAAACATTTTTCCAGACTTTTGTGTAACAGCTTTTGTAATGGAAAGGAGTGTGTAGGCTTTGAAATTTATTTGTGGGTTAAGCTGTTACTACATTGAGAGAAATGTATAGTATATCCGATATATGTTTTATTTTTTCTATAGAAATGTTTTTCAAAATTTTGTGAAAATTTTATTTCTATAGAAAATTTTCTCAACCTTTTATTTCTATAGAAAATTTTCTCAAAATTTTATGTTATTTCTATAGAAAAGTTTTATTTTTATAGAAAATTCTATTAAAATTTAATGTTTATAGATTTTTTTTTAAATTTTATTTTTATAGAAAATTTTGTCAAAATTTTATTGGTATAGAAAATTTTGTCAAAATTTTATTTCTGTAGAAAATTTTTTCAAAATTTTATTCCTATAGAAAATTGTCTCAATATTTTATTTTTATAGAAAAATTTGTCAAATTTTTTTATAGAAAATTTTGTAAAAAAAAATTATTTCTATAAAAATGTTGACAAAATTTTACATCTACAGGATATTTTCTTAAAATTTTATTTCTATACAATTTTTTTTTTAAATTTTATATTTATAGAAAATTTTGTCAAAATTTTATTTTTATAGAATTTTTGTCAAAATTTTATTTTTATAGAAAATTGTGTCAAAATTTTATTTTTATAGAAAATTTTGTCAAAATTTTATTTCTATAGAAAATTTTATCAAAATTTTTCTAAACATTTTATTCCGATAGAAAATTTGCTCAATATTTTATTTTTATAGAAATCTTTGTAAAATTTTGTAAAAAAAATATTTCTATAGAAAATTATGACAAAAATTTACATTATTTTTTCTATAGAAAATGTTTACAAAATTTACATCTATAGGAAATTTTGTTAAAATTTTATTAGTGTATACATTTTTTTAAAAATATAATTCTTATAGAAAATTTTGTCAATTTTTTTTTCACAAAATGTTATTTCACAAATGTTATTTTCACAAAATGTTATTTTCACAAAATGTTATTTCTATACAATTTATTTTTTAATTTTCTTTTTACAGAAAATTTTGTCAAAATTTTATTTGTAAAGATTTTTTCAAAATTTTATTTTTATAGAAAATTTTGTTAAAATTTTATTGCTATTCTAAAGGGTGGTTAAATTGTAAGGGCCGATGTTGAACGTGAACCACACCTAAACGCCATGTTTTTTTCCGAATTTTATTTGACATTTCTCTATTTCAGACTTACTCAATTTGAATCATGGACGTCGTGAATGGGCAGAATGGTTCCAAGAAATGGCAACAGTGGATGATCAATTTTCGAAGAAAATCATCTTCAGTGATGAGGCACATTTTCACCTCAGTGGATTCGCCGCATTTGGGCGAATGAGAATCCATGAGTGATTGTCGAAAAACCAATGAACCCACAAAGAGTGACTGTTTGGTGCGGTTTATGGGCTGGAGGCATCATCGGGCCGTATTTTTTCCAAAATGAGGCCGGTCAGGCAGTTACTGTGAATGGTGTTCGCTATCGTGAGATGATAACGAACTTTTTATGCCCCGAATTGGAAGATATGGATGTGGACGATATGTGGTTTCAGCTGGACGGTGCCACTTGCCACACAGCTAACGAAACAATGGCTCTTTTGCGCAACAAATTCAATGGCCGTGTTATCTCACGTAATGGCGATGTCAATTGGACGCCAAGATCTTGTGATTTGACACCGTTGGACTTTTTTCTTTGGGGTTACTTGAAAGAAAAGGTGTACGTCGATAAGCCAGCAACAATTCAAGAGCTAAAGGATGAGATAATTCGGCACATTAACGGCATTGAACCTCCATTATGCCTCAGCGTCATCGAAAATTTGGACCATCGGATGAAGGTGTGCCACCAAGGTCGCGGCGCCCATTTGGCCAATATTTTGTTCCATACATAATTGAGTAATACCAATATATCATAATAAAATAAAATTACAATAACTTCCTAAATAGTTTGTGTTTTATTCAAAATCAGCATCGGCCCTTGAAATTTTAACCACCCTTTATAGCAATAAAATTTTGTTTTGTCAAAATTTTATTTCTATAGAAACTTTTATTCCTATAGAAAATTTTCTCAATATTTTAGTTTTATAGAAATCTTCGTCAAATTTTGTAAAAAAAAATATTTCTAAAGAAAATTTTGACATTTTGAACATTTGAAATTTCCTATAGATGTAAATTTTGTCAAAATTTTCTATAGAAAAAATAATGTAAATATTTTTTCTATAGAAAATTTTGACAAAATATACATCTATATGAAATTTTCTTAAAATTTTATTTCTGTATATTTTTTTTTAAATTTTATTTTTATAGAAAATGGTGTCAAATTTTTTTGATAGAAAACTTTGTCATAATTTTGTTTACGTAGAAAAATTTTATAAAATTTTATTTATATAGAAAATTGTGCCAAAATTTTATTTCTATAGAAAATTTTGTCAAAATTTTATTTCCATAGAAAATTTTGTCAAAATTTTATTTCCATAGAAAAGTTTGTTAAAATTTATGTAATTTTTTTCAGTAATTCTTATAGTTCTTGAATAAATAATAAATTTTATTCCTATAGAAAATTTTCTCAATATTTTATTTTTATAGAAAATTTTGTAAAAATTATTTCTATAAAAATGTTGACAAAATTTTACATCTATAGGATATATTCTTAAAATTTTATTTCTATAGAGAATTATCACAAAATTGTATTTCTATACAATTTTTTTTAATTTTATTTTTATAGAAAAATTTGTCAAAATTTTATTTTTATAGAATTTTTGTCAAAATTTTATTTTTATAGAAAATGTTGTCAAAATTTTATTTTTATAGAAAATTTTGTCAAAATTTTATTTCTATAGAAAATTTTATCAAAATTTTATTTCTATAGAAAATTTTATTTTTATAGATTTTTTTCAAAATGCTGTTTTTATAGAAAATTGTGTCAAAATTTTATTGCTATAGAAAATGTTGTCGAAACTTTATTTCTATAGAACATTTTCTAAAAATTTTATTCCGATAGAAATTTTTCTCAATATTTTATTTTTATATAAATCTTTGTCAAATTTTGTAAAAAAAATTATTTCTATAGAAAATTTTGACAAAATTTAAATCTATAGGAAATTTTGTTAAAATTTTATTCATGTATACTTTTTTTTTTTAAATATAATTTTTATAGAAAATGTTGTCAAAATTTTTTTGATAGAAAACTTTTTCTCAATATTTTGTTTTTATAGAAAATTTTGTCAATTTTTTTTTATAGAAAATTTTGTAAAAAAATTATTTCTATAAAAATGTTGACAAAATTTTACATCTATAGGATATTTTCTTAAAATGTTATTTCTATAGAAAATTTTCACAAAATGTTATTTCTATACAATTTATTTTTTAATTTTCTTTTTATAGAAAATTTTGTCAAAATTTTATTTGTAAAGATTTTTTTCAAAATTTTATTTTTATAGAAAATTTTGTTAAAATTTTATTGCTATTCTAAAGGGTGGTTAAATTGTAAGGGCCGATGTTGAACGTGAACCACACCTAAACGCCATGTTTTTTTCCGAATTTTATTTGACATTTCTCTATTTCAGACTTACTCAATTTGAATCATGGACGTCGTGAATGGGCAGAATGGTTCCAAGAAATGGCAGCAGTGGAGAATTTTCGAAGAAAATCATCTTCAGTGATGAGGCACATTTTCACCTCAGTGGACTCGCCGCATTTGGGCGAATGAGAATCCATGAGTGATTGTCGAAAAACCAATGCACCCACAAAGAGTGACTGTTTGGTGCGGTTTATGGGCTGGAGGCATCATCGGGCCGTATTTTTTCCAAAATGAGGCCGGTCAGGCAGTTACTGTGAATGATGTTCGCTATCGTGAGATGATAACGAACTTTTTATGCCCCGAATTGGAAGATATGGATGTGGACGATATGTGGTTTCAGCAGGACGGTGCCACTTGCCACACAGCTAACGAAACAATGGCTCTTTTGCGCAACAAATTCAATGTCCGTGTTATCTCACGTAATGGCGATGTCAATTGGCCGACAAGATCATGTGTGTGCCACCGAGGTCGCGGCGCCCATTTGGCCGATATTTTGTTCCATACATAATTGAGTAATACTAATATATCATAATAAAATAAAATTACAATAATTTCCTAAATAGTTTGTGTTTTATTCAAAATCAGCATCGGCCCTTGAAATTTTAACCACCCTTTATAGCAATAAAATTTTTTTTGTCAAAATTTTATTTCTATAGAAACTTTTATTCCTATAGAAAATTTTCTCAATATTTTAGTTTTATAGAAATCTTCGTCAAATTTTGTAAAAAAAATATTTCTATAGAAAATTTTGACATTTTGAACATTTGAAATTTACATCTATAGTAAATTTTCTTAAAATTTTATTTCTGTATAATTTTTTTTTATTATTTTTATAGAAAATTTTGTCAACATTTTATTTCTATAGATTTTTTTTTTTAATTTTATTTTTATAGAAAATGGTGTCAAATTTTTTTTGATAGAAAACTTTGTCAAAATTTTATTTTCAAAGAAAAATTTTATAAAATTTTATTTATATGGAAAATTGTGCCAAAATTTTATTTCTATAGAAAATTTTGTTAAAATAGAAAAGTTTTTTAAAATTTTAGGTAAAATTTTTGTCAGTAATTCTTATAGTTCTTGAATAAAACAATTTGAAAAAAACTGTATTTTTCCCAGTGTATTTTTTTAATTTCCCCATAAGAGGTGGGTATAGCTTCCACATAAGAGGTGGGTATAGCTATATAACTTTTGTCTAAAAACAAAACGAACTTTATTGTGACCAATATGTCCAACTAACCTTGTAAATGTCTATTTCCATGTCTGTTCGCTATGTCGCATGAAATGAAAACCCAGACAATGTTCACGGGGCTGTTGTGTCACTATGCTATTTTGTTACACTCAAATGTAATTAACATAATTGTGCAAATGTAGCGTAGCCCAGAGGGCAACACAGAAGGTGGGCTCTGGACAGACATCTAACTTCTCACGCATGAATTTTCTTCGTTTTTTTTTCTGCAAAATAATTGCCAGCAATTGTTTGCTCTTCATTTTGTTTAATTATTCGTTCACACCCAGATTTTTAAATAAAATCACTAGTATTTCATTTTAATTAAGTGGGATGGATGACTTGTGCTCTTTGTTTTTTGTGATTTTCCAGAAAAAGATCTAATAATGGTTAAATGTATTGTCAAACATTTATGAATATCCTTTTTTGGTGGGGATCCTTTTACGAATTTAAAATAGCAAAGTTTAATGAACCACAAAGTTGATATTTTATGACCGAAAGTTTCTTCTTTTAATGAGATTTGTTGGCAAACATCATGAAATTTGAGTAGGCAATGCCTCATCAAATTTGTTAAGGCAGTTATCGCAAAACTTTGTGCGGACTTAATTTCAAGAATTTTAGTTTTGTTAAAAAGGGTAGCTGACATGAAGAGTTAGCAATTCGAACGACCATATACATATATATTTGTGTGAAAATAAGTTTTCGATACCATCTGAAATCCTTCAAATTTGTTGCGAGTAATATACCATGTAAAGGTTTCTGTATAAATCTAGGCTCAATTTCTATTGGAATAGCCTGAGATTTAGATTTGTGTATTTTATTGTTGGTATTTGTACGGGTCAGGTATACCGATTTGATTCCTTGAGGGCATGGATGCCACAATTTTCTCAGATTTGCTTGAAATTTTAATGTTTTGATATAGCCCCCATATAGACCGATCTACCGATTTGAGTTCTTGAGGAGAATTTGAAGTTTACTAGTATTTTGGGCTCGTATGGAGCTGTGTTAAATTTGGTATATATAGGTACATGGTTTGATATAGCTCCCTCGAATTAAAAAAAATCATTATTAAATTGTGGTTTACATATTGATAAATTCATATCGCTTTATTAAAGACATTATGTATTTTTAAATATCCTCTTAAGTCTGAAATGTTAAAAAAAAGGAAAGAGTATGAAAATTGTAACTATATACACTGGTGAATCCATTCTAAAGACCATCCATTAGTCAGCCACTCTGTCAAATATAGAATAAATCCATTCAACATAAAATCCTAAAAATAAATATGGTTTTTGTTTTCATTTTCTTTTGGAAGGCAGAATGTTTATAAGGATGTTTCGAGTTAATGTCATATTTACATTTTTTCAATTTCCATTAAATATTAAATGAAGTTAATAGAAAACCATTTCTTGTGAAACACTTCTAAATATCCTTTAGATTTTCCAGTTCAATAAAAATTTAAGTACACAGAAAAAAACTTAAACTATTTTACGCGACCAATTAACCATCCCTTGTAAAAATTCAATTTTACTCAACTTTTTGATAATGCGTTTTTGAGCTCTTAAAATTTTAACAAAATTTTCTATATAAATAAAATTTTGACAAAATTTTCTATATAAATAAAATTTTGACAAAATTTTCTATAGAAATAGGGAGCCACCGCACGGAGAGAAGAAACATGATTGCCACAATCATATTCGAAGAGCAAAATAATATGATAGCAGCTATTTTTGCGGCGACCATGTAACATTTTAACCTGCAACCATGTTGGCTCAGTGAACATGGTTCTAAGAAAAATACAATTGTCCTCATCTAAAATGTTATTATATTGATAAAAAGAATTTTGTTTCCATTAAAAGACAATGGTCACGATCTAAAATGTTATGTTATTCGTCAAAAATGTTTTTCTTCTAGTTAAAAGAACATGGTCACAACCTAAAATGTTTTGATTTTTATGAAAAAACTTTTTTCGTCGTCGAAAAAAGGACGCCACTTGAGAAAAGAAAACACAAAATCAACTTTATTTATTTGTTTTTATTTATTTATAAACTAATTCATTGTTTATTTGTATTTATAATGTCGTGCAAGCAAACTTCACATATTTTTACACACTCTAGTTTGGTTCAATTTCAACAATAAGTAATCATTCCATATTTACTTCGTGCCCATCAAATGTACAAACGCAGACATCATGTAACTGCAAATAAAAATAAATTATACCATATATCAAAATGCAGAACAAAAACCAGGTATATTTTTTTTAATTACACTTTCCTTTTTTGTATTCACATAAAACCACGTGCCATTTCTGAATAAATAAATTAACACAAAACACAATAATTCCGTATTCTCCGTCCATTCCAAGAAACAATCAACACACGACTGACGCGCAAAATGAAAATCGTGTGTACCTGCTCAATGTTTTTATAAAATTCTTGCAAAAAAATTGAAAAATTGCAAAAAAATTGAAAAATTAAATGGTCACGAAAACAATGTACATGGTCTTTATGGCCATGTAATGGTTGTAGACATGTCTATACGTAAACTATAAAAATATTTTTTTCTCTGCAAAAAAGTCAAAAAATTGAATGGTCAGATACATGATTTTCATGACCATATAATGGTCTCAAATTCTATCATTTAAATAATAGAACATGTTTGCGGTATTTGAGAACCATTTAAATGCTTATTACCAACATATATTTTTCTCCGCTCGAAAATTATTTTTACAAAGACAAAATACATGGTTTTCGCGACAATTACATACTCTAAATAAGCATTAAATGGATGCGGCAACCATGTCCAAACATGTTTTTTCTGTGCGTGCGTGATGCAATGGTTAGCATGCCCGCCTTGCATACACAAGGTCGTGGGTTCGATTCCTGCTTCGACCGAACACCAAAAAGTTTTTCAGCGGTAGATTATCCCTCCTCAGTAATGCTGGTGACATTTCTGAGGGTTTCAAAGCTTTTCTATGTGGTTTCACTGTTATGTGGAACGCCGTTCGGACTCGGCTATAAAAAGGAGGTCCCTTGTCATTGAGCTTAATGTGGAATCGGGCAGCACTCAGTGATAAGAGAGAAGTTCACCAATGTGGTAACACAATGGACTGAATAGTCTAAGTGAGCCTGATACGTCGGGCTGCCCACCTAACCTATCCTTCTATAGAAAAAAACATTTTTACAAAACTTTCTACAGAAATAAAATTTCGACAAAATTAAATAAAATTTTGAACAAAATTTTCTATAGAAATAACATTTTAACAAAATTTTCTATAGAAACAAAATTTAGACAAAATTTTCTATAGAAATAAAATTTTGACAAAATTTTTTAAAGAAATACAATTTTGACAACATTTTCTATAGAAATAAAATTTTGAAAAAATTTCCATAGAAATAAAATTTTGAAAAAAATTTTCTATAGAAATAACATTTTGACAAAATTTTCCATCATTTGTGGTACAATTTTCTCCAAATTTGGGTAGATTTTTTTTGGCTCGAGTGGCAACCAGTTATCAGAGTATATTTTTGGGAGGTATCCGGTTTTCATTGTGTCCAAGGTTGAGAGGTTTCACTGTATTTTTTATCTATGGGATATATTGTCCACATCAGTGATGTACGCAAAAATTTCCCCAATTTGCGATTTGATAGGCCATCGGCAGTAGAGTCCAGACTTGGGATCAAATAAATCCTCTTTATTCCCATATGTAAAAAATAAAATGATAGGTTTAACTTTTTTCGAAACCTGAAGAAGCGGATGATGCATTTAGAATGCATGCCTTGGAGATCAACCTCAGTCGTGGGTCGTATTTCACGTGACTACAATGATTCTTTTACGACTACCTTAAAATGTACTTTTGCTAATAGTTTGAAGGGGCTATTATTGGCGTCGTTCTAAATTTATCTAAAAAGGCACCTAATAATTGCACTCATGCGATACTCTTTTGTAGTAACTTGGTGTGGAACAACTTCTCAATGGTGACGGCACTTTTGCGACGAGTTTTGGATATCATATACGACTGTTTTCGACGTGATGGGGATTCTCAGTAACGCCGTCAAATTCAAAAAACGTTGGGATAGACCTGGAATATTTTATAGACTTTTATTCAACTATATAAACATCTGAGTAATCGTATTTTACTTGACCTCAATGATTCTTTTACAACTATCTTAAACTCCACTTTGTATAACAGTTAGAAGGGCTCTTATTGGCGCCGTTCTGAATGTATCTAAAAAGGCACTAATAGTTGCACTCATGCGATGCTTTTTTGTGGTATCTTGGCGTGGTACATCTTCTCATTATTGACGGCACTTTTGCGACGAGTTTTGGGTATCGTATGTTATACGACTGTTTTCGACGTGATGGGAATTCTCAGTAGCGCCGTCAAATTCAAACAATGTTGGCAGGAATAATTCGAGATCCCCTAATGTATATGTACATATTAATGGGGATTTATGTAATGCATACATACGATATAACATGCTCTTATGTGCATTTATTTACATTTGTGTGTGGGTGTGTATGTGAATGCGTTTGTGATAAGAGAAGGGTCGACTTACTCTTTCAGCATAAAAATGGCATATCTTAAATCGAAATTATGAGTCATAAAACATCCGTTTTCAGTGTGAAGTGCCACAAGCCACTGAATAAGTAATGCGGGTGGGGTTGAAAAATTTAACAGAAAATCACACAATCCCTCATTTGTGCCCAAGTTAAGGGTATGATGCATACATGTATTATTTAAAGTCTTGAAAGGATTTCGATTAGTTAGCTGGTTGTCTCCCCCAATTTTTGATTTTCCAACAATCTTGACTTGGCTTTTGCAAAAAAAAAAAAATGAATCATTCAAAGTAGTGTTTAGTTTGGGAGGAATTGACAGTAAAGTAAGGATTCGTCATTCGAAAAATGTTGAAAGAAAAAGGATATATTCAAATTAAATCACATTTTCGTGTATAATGGGTATTGCAATTTGTAAAGCGTAGAATGGGAAAATGAGATGTCATGTATAATATGTTGAGTAAAACTGAGAGTTGGGAACATTTTTAAAGTGAAAGAAGATTTTATATACTTTAGAAACGAGCTTCTAAAAATTTATTTGGATTCCTTACTGTTTATCGAGGTTTGTTATTGGTGAAAGTAAAGGTATCTCCAACCAAAGTTGTAATTTTGAATTATCCCGAGTTTCGGATTATAACACTTTTGAAGATTTCAGTCAGAAATTATTAAAATTCACCACAAAACATGTAATAATTTTGAAAAAAAATGGATTAAGCACAAAAATGTTCCCCCCATGGCATAATTTATACTGCAAATGGAAATTTAAACTTTGATTACTACGTTTTTAAAGGACATGATGGAAAAGCTGAAAAACGAATAAATTCAAATGTTTTTCCCATTCCATCTTAAATGGCTTGCCTTTTTTACCCATTCCGTCTTAAATGCATTCTTTCGTGGTTTGCCTTTTGTTTGGCGGGATTTGGCAACCCTAGTGTGGCAATCTGCCACCTAACATATATCGTAAAGCTTAACATTTTTATACCCTGTGCAACAGCCCAGCAAAAAAAGCGTCGCCAAAAAAGTAATGAAAATGTTCTTTTTGGATTCGGAAGTGGTGAAAAATTGACGCAGAAGCAATTAATTTAACATGGGCTTGTCATAGGACGGAAGCCCTCCATTTCAACAGCCGTTGCACTGAATTTGCATCACTTTTTTAGTTGTGATCCGAATTCAATGTTTTGGATGTAAATTAAAAAATTCTGTAATATTTTGTCAAATAAATTGTTTTTATAATTTTTAATGGATTCTAATGCTTGTCGGAAACGTTTGACCTCAAATATTTTAAAAAATTCACAATTTTTTCAGATTGGATTTAGCATTTTTTTCGGCAAAATTTAAATGATTTCTACCATTTTATAAATGCTTATTCTGTTTTTAACCTATTTATTTGAAACAAAAAAGTCAAAATTACCCATTAAAAGTATGAAAAAACCAAGTTATAAAAAAAAAATGTAATTAAAATAACTTCCTGGGTAGTTAGAATAAAGAGCATCATTGGGAGTGCATCTTCTGGAAGTGCTTTTAAAGTTGTGTCTTTGGCAGAACTTCCAAATTTTTATTGCTGGGAGGGTGTTATAAGTTAGTGCATATGTTTGCAACACCCGGAAGGAGACGAGATAGACACCTGGTGTCTTTGGCGATATTGCTCAGGATCGATCCCTGAACACGGTTGCCACAGTTGGTAGAATGCTATCAAAAATTTTAGATTTTTTACTGTTTGGTAGATTGGTAGAATTCTTGATGTTTTGGTTGATTTTGCAAAATATTCCTCTCCAAAAATTTCCTATAGGAATAAAATTTCGACAAAATTGTCTATAAAAATAAAATATTGAAAAAAATTTTCAATTGAAATACAATTTTGTCAAAATTTTCTATAGTAATAAATTTTTGAAAAAAAAATCTACAGAAATACAATTTTGACAAAATTTTGTATATAAATAAAATTTTGAAAAAAAATTTCTATAGAAATAAAATGTTGTAAAAATTATCTTTAGAATTTTAATTTTGTCAAAATTTTCTATAAAAATACAATTTTGTCATAATTTTCTACTGAAATAAAATTTTGTCAAAATATTCTACTGAAATAAAATTTTGTCAAAATTTTCTACTGAAATAAAATTTTGTCAAAATTTTCTACTGAAATAAAATTTTGGCATTTTTATAGAAAATTTTGACAAAATTAAAATTCTAAAGATAATTTTAACAAAATTTTATTTCTATATATTTTGTAAAAATTTTCTACTGAAAGAAAATTTTTGCAAAATTTTCCATAGAAATAAAGTTTTTGAAAAAAAATTCTATAGAAATAAAATTTTGACAACATTTTTTATAGAAATAAAATTTTTTCAAAATTTTCTTTAGAATTTTAATATTGTCAAAATTTTCCATAGTAATAAAATTTTGAAAAAAAAAATCCATAGAAATAAAATTTTGACAAAATTTTTTACAGAAATAAAATTTTGACAAATTTTTTTATAGAAATAATTTTTTCAAAATTTTCTTCAGAATTTTAATTTTGTCAAAGTTTTCTATAAAAATAAAATTTTGTCAAAATTTTTTATAGAAATAAAATTTTGTCAAAATTTTCTATTGAAATAAAATTTTGGCAAAATTTTTTATAGAAATAAAATTTTTTCAAATTTTTTTTTTTTTAGAATTTTAATTTTGTCAAAAATTTTCTATAAAAATAACATTTTGTCAAAATTTTTTATAGAAATAAAATTTTATCAACATTTTCTACTAAAATTTTTCTATAGAAATAAAACTTTCTGTAGAATATTTTTTTGATAGTTTTTTGGAAGGGTTTGGATAAAATTTTGTTAGATTAGTTTTGGCTTGAATGGCAACCGTGTCCCTGAGTCAATATAGCCATGCCCGTCTGTCCGTCTGTCCAGGTCGAAGTTTTAGTCCAATCGACTTCAAATTTGGCACACGTTTCTGTTTTGTGTCAGAATAGTACCCTATTGATTTCGGTTCAGATTTAGATATAGCTCCCTTATATTATATATATATATATATATATATATATATATATATATATATATATATATATATATATATATATATATATATATATATATATATATATATATATATATATATATATATATATATATATATATATATATATATATATATATATATATATATATATATATATATATATATATATATATATATATATATATATATATATATGTATATATATATATATATATATATATATATATATATAATATATATATATATATATATATATATATATATATATATATATATATATATACATATATATATATAAATATATATATATATATATATATATATATATATATATATATATATATATATATATATATATATATATATATAATATATATATATATATATATATATATATATATATATATATATATATATATATATATATATATATATATATATATATATATATATATATATATATATATATATATATATATATATATATATATATATATATATATATATATATATATATATATATATATATATATATATATATATTATATATATATATATATATATATATATATATATATATATATATATATATATATATATATATATATATATATATATATATATGGACCTTGTTTGCTTGCAATTTTACACAAGGAGTAAAATTGATAGTATAGCCAATTGTGCTACATATATCTTTCTCTCGATATGGACTTATATGGCTCCAGAAGCCAGAGTTGCTTAAAATTTTACAAAATTTTCTTTAACAAGTGAAAAAACAAAACAAGTAAGGAAAGTCTAAAGTCGGGCGGGACCGACTATATTATAACCCTGCACCACTTTGTAGATCTAAATTTTCGATACCATATCACATCCGTCAAATGTGTTGGGGCTATATATAAAGATTTGTCCTAATTACATACATTTAAATATCACTCGATTTGGACAGAATTTGATAGACTTTTACAAAATCTACCGACTCAAAATTTAAGTTGGCTAATGCACTAGGGTGGAACACAATTTTAGTAAAAAAATATGGGAAACATTTAAATCTGAAGCAATTTTAAGGAAACTTCGCAAAAGTTTATTTATGATTTATCGCTCGATATATATGTATTAGAAGTTTAGGAAAATTAGAGTCATTTTTACAACTTTTCGACTAAGCAGTGGCAATTTAACAAGGAAAATGTTGGTATTTTGACCATTTTTGTCGAAATCAGAAAAACATATATATGGGAGCTATATCCAAATCTGAACCGATTTCAACCAAATTTGGCACGCATAGCTACAATGCTAATTCTACTCCCTGTGCAAAATTTCAACTAAATCGGAGTTAAAAATTGACCTCTGTGGTCATATGAGTGTAAATCAGGCGAAGGCTATATATGGGAGATATATCCAAATCTGAACCGATTTCAACCAAATTTGGCACGCATAGTTACAATGCTAATTCTACTCCCTATGCGAAATTTCAACTAAATCGGAGCAAAAAATTGGCCTCTGTGGGCAAATGAGTGTAAATCGGGCGAAAGCTATATATGGGAGCTATATCTAAATCTGAACCGATTTGGCTGATATTTTGCAAGTTTTTTCGAGACTCATAAAATATTCGGATGTAAGGAATTTGAGGAAGATCGGTTGGTATACACGCCAATTATGACCAGATCGGTGAAAAATATATATGGCAGCTATATCTAAATCTGAACCGATTTTTTCCAAAATCAATAGGGATCGTCTTTGAGCCGAAACAGGACCCTATACCAAATTTTAGGACAATCGGACTAAAACTGCGAGCTGTACTTTGCACACAAAAACACATCAATAGACAGACAGACGGACATCTCTAAATCGACTCAGACTTTAATTCTAAGCCGATCCGTATACTAAAAGGTTGGTCTATGATTACTCCTTCTTGGCATTACATACAAATGCACAAACTTATTATACCCTGTACCACAGTAGTGGTGAAGGGTATAATTAATTACGTCTAATAAATCTTCTTTAATTTTTTGAAAAACATTTACTTATTTTTGTGATATCGCCGTGATGTCAGCGTTTGTAATACCGTTTCGTTAAAATTTTCTACAAATAATCAAAATTTTCTAAAATTAACCAAATATTTTCTTTCTACTGGGTTCACTGTTTTTTCAGTGCGGGAGACCGCTTGGGACCCCATTTCTATTTGAAATGCTCCATTTCCACCCTTTTGTATGGCGTATAATAAAGAGGAGAAAAGTTTTTCTTTTTGAAATTTGGACAATTCGTTATTCTTCTATTTTAATAACGTAGACATAAAATGAATTTCCTGCGATATTTTTTTCAGTGAACAGAACGCCTAGCATAATGATTAAGGAATACTTTTTTGAAAGGTCGACTTTTTTATTGTTTCGGCAAATCGAATTTTTACTATTTTTAAACCGTCTACTGCATCTTCTCTTTTTTTAATAATTAATTGAATAAATGAGCCATGTCACAGTCCATTAAACTTCATTAATAATTCATTTAATCTTTATTAAGTCAACATGCATGCATGCAGCTTAAAACAAGTATTGCCAAAAATTTTACTTTCTTTTAGCCAAAAAATTTAGAAGGTTTCCATATGTTGCTGGCATTGCAATGGAGTCCCACAACATTCCTATCGATCATTTTTCTGAAGATGTTGGAATTTCAAAAGAATTTCAAATATTCCTATGTAACCAATGCATCACATCAATTACAATGAAAACTTTTCATAACACAAATATCAAACATATAGTAAATTTATTGCATGATATCGACTAATGGTCTTATCCATATCATACATCTTATGGGCTGTTAAAGACTTTAACGCCCAAAACATGGAAAACATGGTTGGCTGGTGTGTTGTGAGCATTTGATTGTTACGGTCTGTTTCCATGGATGTTTAAAAGCGTGTGAAAAAATTCCATGGTTGTGTTAAAGCAGACGGTGCATTGTGAAAAAACGAAAAAAAAAACATTTTAAGAAATTTAATTTTTCTACATTTTAGTTTTGATTTGATGTTTAAATACTTTATGGAAGTTAATAAGAAAATGGGAATACATTGAAATTAAAGCCTATAATTAGTTAAAGTTTCATTTACGAGAGTTTTTATTTGTTCAATCCACTGCAATTTGTTACAGTTCAAATCATAAAGTTACTCATATTGTTGCTCTAATCATATGTATTGCTATTATCAAAAATGAAAAATAAGTGCACATGATTTAGTATAAGACGAAAAGGCTATAAACTTATACTTGGAGAAAAAAATGGTTTATGAGGATAAAATTAAGTATTATAATAACAATAAATAAATCGAATGTTTTGGTAGATTTTGAAAAATATTCCTCTCCAACAATTTGGACAAAATTTCTATAAAAATAAAATTTTATTAAAATTTTCTATAAAAATAAAATTTTGTCAAAATTTTCTATAGAAATAAAAATTGGACAAAATTTTCTATGAAATAAAATTTTGTCAAAATTTTCTATAGAAATAAAATTTTGTCAAAATTTTCTATAGAAATAAAATTTTGTCAAAATTTTCTATAGAAATAAAATTTTGTCAAAATTTTCTATAGAATTAAAATTTGGATAAAATTTTCTATAGAAATAAAATTTTTGCAAAATTGTCTACAGAAATAAAAATTTGACAAAGTTTTCTACAGAAATAAAAATTGGACAAAATTTTCTATAGAAATAAAATTTTGACAAAATTTTCTATAGAAATAACATGTTGACTAAATTTTCTATAGAAATAAAATTTGTGAAAATTTTCTACTGAAATAAAATTTGAGAAAATTTTCTATAGAAATAAAATTTTGACTAAATTTTCTAAAGAAATAAAATTTTACGTATTTTTGAGTATTGTTGACCTAATTTATGATTATTCTGATTGTTAATATTGTTCGGCTTGAGGTCATAGAAACAATCGATTATTGATGTGTTTTAATATTTATTTCCAATATTTCGGTTAGTGCCACTAACCATCTTCTGGGATTTTGTATCTACATAAAATACAAAAATTAAATTACATTTAATGTTCACAAAAATCACAATATTATTTAAGATATAATTTATTGAAAATAACTAACTTGAGTTCCTGCGCTGCTGTTCCTTTCGAAAGTCACCGTACACTAAGCTTCCTTTGTGTCGATGCTTGTTTATGATATGTCGATGTATTCTCGCGCATTCTTCCGTGTCTTTTTTGAAATTCATTCTCTTGTCAGGAGAGAGATCTATTATATTAAGCATCTCAAGAGTGTATCTTCGACTATGATTATTCTCTTGAGCAAGTAACATATCTCAACGTCTTTAAAATTGGGCTTGTGTCAGTGTTGCCAGGTTGGGGGTTTCCCCCCAAATGTAGGTGGTTTTTAACCGTTTGGGGGGGATTTTTAGCTGTAACTTTTATTTGGGGTTTTTTTTAGGGGCAAAAAATATTTAACATCCAATAAAGTGAAACAATTCTCAACCAAATTCGGAAAACATACGAGGGAGATCAGCACAAATCCCTCGATATAAGCAAGTATGCATTAGGATAGCTTTCGCTACCCTTTTCAAGTGCTTCCTTTGAAAGGGCATTTCTAATATTCGACACGGTTAAAAACAAATTAAGAAATCGTATCTTAACTTTAACAACTGAAAGCATTTTAAGAGTTAAATATTCCTTACATTATTCCTTAAATTCCTTACACTTACAAGTGAAACGATTAAATTATTTACTTCCAACAAATCATACAATGCAAAGGGAGCACATTTAAACATTTTTAATGCAAATACGCCAAAAAAGTAGTGAAAATGTTCTTTTTGGATCCGGAAGTGGAGCAAAATTGGCGCAGAAGCAATGAATTTAACATGGGCTTGTCATAGGACAGATGTCCACTATTTCAACAGGCCTTGCACTGAATTTGAATCATTTTTAGGGTGTGATCTGAATTCAGTGTTTTGGATGTGCATTAAAAAATTTTGTGATATTTTGCCAAATAAATAATTTTTATTATTTTTTATGATTTCTAATACATTCTAAAGCTTGTCTGAAATGTTTTGATTCATCATTTTTACCGACAAAATTTGAATAATTTGTTCCATTTTATTAATTTTTACCCTGTTTTTAATCTATTTGAAACAAAACAAGTTAAAATAACCCATTAAAAATATGGAAAAACCACACCAAACAGTCATTTTTGGAAGTGCTTTTAATGTTATGCCTTTAGAAGAACTTCCAAATTTGTTTGCTGCGTGTGAATTGAAAGATTTATTCATTGAATTACTTTCTCCTATCTGATTTTTTAATTGATATACATATTATATTTTTAGATATTTTTATACCCACCACCATAGAATGGTGACGGGGGTATAATATAAAGTATATATATCCTTGATCAGGGAGAAATTCTAAGACGATATAACGATGTCCGTCTGTCTGTTGTAATCACGCCACAGTCTTAAATAATGAAGCAATCGTACTGAAATTTTGCACAAACTCGTCTTTTGTCAAGTTCAAAGATGGGCTATATCGGTCCAGGTTTTGATATAGTCCCCATATAAACCGATCTCCCGATTTGGGGTCTTGGGCTTATAGAAATCGTAGTTTTTATCCAATTTGCCTGAAATTTGAGATCTAGAGGTATTTTATGAACATGCCAAAAATGGTGAGTATCGGTCCATGTTTTGGTATAGCCCCCATATAGACAGATCTCCCGATTTTACTTCTTGGGCTTATAGAAACCGCAGTTTTTATTCAATTTACCTGAAATTGGAAATCTAGAGGTATTGTATGACCACAAATACGTGTGTCAAAAATTGTGAGTATCGGTCCATGTTTTGGTATGTTCCCCATATAAAACGACCTCCTGATTTGTGGTCTTGGGCTTATAGAAACCGTAGTTTTTATCCAATTTGTCTGAAATTGGAAATCTAGAGGTATTTTAGGACCATAAAGAGGTGTGCCGAAAATGGTGAGTATCGGTCCATATTTTGGTATAGCCCCCATATAGGCCGATTTCCCGATTTTACTTCTTGGGCTTATAGAATCCGAAGTTTTTATCCTATTTGCCTGAAATTGGAAATCTAGAGGTATTTTCGGGTCATAAAGAGGTGTGCCGAAAACGGTGAGTATCGGTCCATATTTTATTATAGCCCCCATAAGAACGACCTCCCGATTTAAATCCTTGGGTTTCTAGAAACCGTAGTTTTTATCTGATTTGCCTGAAATTTTAAATATTCTGGTATTTTAGGTTCACAAAAACGTGTATCGGATTATGTTTTTATCGGTCCA
Source organism: Haematobia irritans (assembly GCF_050003625.1). Lineage (NCBI taxonomy): Eukaryota > Metazoa > Arthropoda > Insecta > Diptera > Muscidae > Haematobia > Haematobia irritans. The sequence goes on along the minus strand of NC_134399.1, from coordinate 197,457,185 downwards.
TTTGGTAATGCCTCCATATAGACCGACTTCACTTCTTGAGGGTGTAGAAGGCGCACTGATCATGAAAATTGCTTGAAACTCAATGTAAAATTTCCAGATTTCTCTTCTACAGATTTAAGATTTCAAATCAAGACGTTGTTTTATAATTTTGGTGCACACTTACAAGAGATGTTAATGATTCCTTTAAAACTCAAACAAAAATGGTTCTTATAAATCCAGAATCTGATATAGTCCTCATAGGTGAAATCTTTAAATTTATCTTCGGGAAGTGTCCTCAAGCTCTCCTGAAATTTCAAAGGAAACCCTAATATTTGGTTCATGGTGGTGGGTATTTAAGATTCGGTAAACTGCGGTTTCTATAAGCCCAAGAAGTAAAATCGGGAGATCGGTCTATATGGGGGCTATACCAAAATATGGACCGATACTCACAATTTTTGGCAAACGTATTTGTGGACCTACAATACCTCTAGATTTCCAATTTCAGGTAAATTGAATAAAAAACTGCGGTTTCTATAAGCCCAAGAAGTAAAATCGGGAGATCGGTCTATATGGGGGCTATACCAAAACATGGACCGATACTCACCATTTTTGGCACACCTCTTTATGGTCATAAAATACCTCTAGATTTCAAATTTCAGGCAAATTGGATAAAAACTACGATTTCTATAAGCCCAAGACCCCAAATCGGGAGGTCGGTTTATATGGGGACTATATCAAAACCTGGACCGATATAGCCCATCTTCGAACTTGACCTGTCTGCAGACAAAAGACGAGTTTGTGCAAAATTTCAGCACGATTGCTTCATTATTGAAGACTGTGGCGTGACTACAACAGACAGACAGACAGACGGACAGACGGACATCGTTATATCGTCTTAGAATTTCTCCCTGCTCAAGAATATATATACTTTATATAGTCGGAAATCGATATTTCGATGTGTTACAAACGGAATGACAAAGTTATTATCACCATTCTATGGTGGTGGGTATAAAAATAAAATTTTGACAACATTTTCTATAACAAAAATATAGAAATAAAGTTTTGACAAAATTTTCTTTAGAAATAAAATCTTGACAAAATTTACTATAGAAATAAATATTTGACAAAGTTTTCTACAGAAATAAAAATTGGACAAAATTTTCTATAAAAAATAAAATTTGGACAAAATTTTCTACAAAAATAAAATTTTGACAAAATTTTCTATAAAAAAAATTTACAAAATTTTCTATAATAATCTGACAACATTTTCTATAGAAGTGAAATTTTGACAAAATTTTCTGTAGAAATAAAATTTTGAGAAAATGTACTACTGAAATAAAATTTTGCAAAATAAGATTTTTTTGTTTGGTAGTTTTTTGGTAAAATTTTCTATACTGGTTCTAAAATTTAATGTTATATCCAACATGTTTTACTTTTGAACAATAAAATAATGAACAAATATAGCGCTTTACTTTGTTGCATTACACAGATATGCGATTTAGCTTCCCCGACTAGCATTGCACTAATAAACGAAATAAAAAGTGTTTTTTTTTAATTTTATAATTTTTATTGGTAACACCTTAATGGAGAGCAATAAAAATTCTACGGCGGTAGTCGTCAAGAATCATGAGTGAAAAAAATAAATAAATTAGAACAAAGTACTTCAAAAACAAACAGTTAAGTTTAACGCCACTTCAAAATTCTTTATACGATATTCGATGATTCAATATTGGTTTTGAGTTCTCCCCACCACAATTAAAGATCAACTCATTCATGGTTCGGTCTCGAACTATGCATGAGTAAAGTTAAATAAAATTGAATTTTGTATGAATCATCACTAAAGTAACGTCAAAACCTTTGATTCAAAATAGCTTAATAATTACGAGTTGAGAAAAACAAAAAACAAAAACAAATAAATATAAACCAAAATATAGACGTAAACGATCACAAAAAAAAAAAAACACAAACAAATCATCAATATGCATAACCATATACAAAAAATTTAATTATTCGTATGTAAATAAACACATATATTTCAATACTGCTAAATGACTAACGAGTCGCAACACCCGTTTTACCCTCCATTTTATAAAATATTTGAAAATTCAAATTTGTATAATTTTTCTGTAACGATTTATTTTTATTTTGAAGTTTTAGACGACAAAACACGTTAACGTTTTCATTGTTCGAAAATAACGTTGTTACCATTGCTGATCGTTATTTGTCAACAAATATCTGTGTATCTCTTAAATACCGTTTAAACAATATTATTAATGTTAATATATTCCTTTAGTCAGTTAATCAACATGTCAGTAATTTGTTAATAACTATGTATTCATATGCTGTTGCCGACGTACAGTGGGTTTTTGTAGATATTAATACAGATAATGTTTTACAAACAAAGTAAATTAAATGTTAGAAATTTTAATTAATTTCAATAAATATAATATTTTTAGAACATTTTATATAGAAATTATATTAATACAATTAGTAATGACAATTAATACAATTAACGTATATACACTCAAAAACGACTTTACTTTGATTCAAAGATTATGACCTTCCCCTATGAATTTTGATATTGATTCTGAGCCAAAGATGTAGCTTCTTTCAGATAAATAAATTTTTTAGGAAGATATTAAACTTTAAATTTAGACCGTATATAATAAAAATTAAGATACAAATTTTCGTTTATCGAAGTTTCGTTCTCTTTTTGTGAACAAAGATATTTTCACTCATAGAAAAAATCATGAACGGCGTGCTCATTTCAAAACGATCCGTTCATGAAAGTGAATGTGGTGTCAAAGGGAGAACAGGCGGTTTCAATCTGACAAACATTAAATGACACCATTTAATGGTTGTAAGCGTTCATGATCTGAAAAAGGTTGCCACAGTTGGTAGAATTCTACTAAAAATTTTAGATTTTTATTGGTTGGTAGATTGGTAAAATTCTTGATGTTTTGGTAGATTTTCAAATGTTTAATGGAGTATAATATATTCTATAATAATAAAATATAAAACATAATAATAAAGTTTCCTATAGAAATAAAATTTTGACAAAATTTTCTATAAAAATAAAATTTTAACAAAATTTTCTATAGAAATAGAATTTTTACAAAATTTTCTATAGAAATAAAATTTTAACAAAATTTTCCATAGAAATAAAATTTTGACAAAATTCTCTATAGAAATAAAGTTTTGACAAAACTTTCTATAGAAATAAATTTGAGACAAAATTTTTCATAGAAATAAAATTTTGAAAAAATTGTCTATAGAAATAAAATTTTGCCAAAATTTTCATTAAAAATGAAATTGTGACAAAATTTTCTATAGAAATAAAATTTCGACTAAATTTTCTATAGAAATAAATTTGTGACAAAAATTTCCATAAAATAAAATTTTGACAAAATTTTCTATAGAAATAAAATTTCGACAAAAATTTCCATAAAATAACATTTTGACAAAATTTTCTATAGAAATAAAATTTTGACAAAAATTTCCATAAAATAAAATTTTGACTAAATTTTCTATAGAATTAAATTTGTGACAAAAATTTCCAAAAACTAAAATTTTGACAAAATTTTCCATAAGATTAAAATTTTAACAAAATTTTCTATAGAAATAAAATTTTGGGAAAAATTTCCATAAAATAAAATTTTGACAAAATTTTCTATAGAATTAAATTTGTAACAAAATTTACAATTTTGACACAATTTTCTATAGAATTAAATGTGTGACAAAATTTTCTATAGAAATAAAATTTTGACAAAATTTTCTATAAAAATAAAATTTTGACAAAATTTTCTATAGAAATAAAATTTTGACAAAATTTTCTATAGAAATAAAATTTTGACAAAATTTTCCATAAGAATAAAATTTTAACAAAATTGTCTATAGAAACAAAATTTTGACAAAATATTCCATAAAAATAAAAGTTTGACAAAATTTTCTATAGAAACAAAGTTTTAACAAAATTGTTTATAGAAATAAAATTTTGACAAAATTTTCTATAGCAATAAAATTTTGACAAAATTTTCTATAGAAATAAAATTTTGAAAGAAAATTTCCAAAAACTAAAATTTTGACAAAATTTTCGATAGAAATAAAATTTTGACAAAATTGTCCATAAGAATAAAATTTTAACAAAATTGTCTATAGAAACAAAATTTTGACAAAATTTTCCATAAAAATAAAATTTTGACAAAATTTTCTATAGAAACAAAGTTTTAACAAAATTGTCTATAGAAAACAAATTTTGACAAAATTTTCTATAGAAATAAAATTTTGACAAAATTTTCTATAGAAATAAAATTTTGACAAAAATTTCCAAAAACTAAAATTTTGATAAAATTTTCTATAGAAATAAAGTTTTGACAAAATTTTCCATAAGAATAAAATTTTAACAAAATTGTCTATAGAAACAAAATTTTGATAAAATTTTCTATAAAAATGAAATGTTGACAAAATTTTCTATAAAAATACAATTTTGACAAAAATTTCCATAAAATAAAATTTTGGCTAAATTTTCTATAGGATTAAATTTGTGACCAAAATTTCCTAAAACTAAAATTTTGACAAAATTTTCCATAAATTTGAACAAAATTTTCTATAGAAATAAAATTTTGGGAAAAATTTCCATAAAATAAAATTTTGACAAAATTTTCTATAGAATTAAATTTGTAACAAAATTTACAATTTTGACACAATTTTCTATAGAATTAAATGTGTGACAAATTTTTTTATAGAAATAAAATTTTGACAAAATTGTCTATAGAAATAAATAAATAAATTTTGACAAAATTTTCCATAAGAATAAAATTTGAACAAAATTGTCTATAGAAACGAAATTTTGACAAAATATTCCATAAAACTAAGATTTTGAAAAAATTTTCTATAGAAATAAAATTTTGACAAAATTTTCCATAAGAATAAAATTTTAACAAAATTGTCTATAGAAACAAAATTTTGACAAAATTTTTATAAAAATAAAATTTTGACAAAATTTTCTATAGAAACAAAGTTTTAACGAAATTGTCTATAGAAATAAAATTTTGACAAAAATTTCCAAAAACTAAAATTTTGCCAAAATTTTCTATAGAAATAAAATTTTGACAAAATTTTCCATAAGAATAAAATTTTAACAAAATTGTCTATAGAAACAAAATTTTGACAAAATTTTCTATAAGAATAAAATTTTAACAAAATTGTCTATAGAAACAAAATTTTGATAAAATTTTCTATAAAAATGAAATGTTGACAAAATTTTCCACTAAAATAAAGTTTTGACAAAATTTTCTATAAAAATAAAATTTTGACAAAATTTTCCGTAAAAATAAAATTTTGACAAAATTTTCTATAAAAATACAATTTTGACAAAATTTTCTATAAAAATAAAATTTTGACAAATATTTCTATAAAAAGAAAATTTTGACAACATTTTCTATATAAATAAAATTTTGACAAAAATTTCCAAAAACTAAAATTTTGACAAAATTTTCCATAGAAATTAAATTTCGACAAACTTTTCTATAAAAATAAAATTTTGACAAAATTTTCTATAAGAATCAAATTTCGACAAAAATTTGTTCAAAAACTTCATTCTTTAAATTCGGTAGATTTTTTGTAATGATCCTCAAAATTTGGTAGATTATTTTTGGCACGAGTGGCAACAGTGGGACGAAATCGTGAACAATCCGTCTTGATTTTATTTGGAACGTTTCCGTTTCATTTTGTCACTGTGCGTTCACGATTGTGGAACGTATTTTTTCTATTATGCTATGTTTTCACTGACTCGTTTTTCCAAAAAAATTCACCGTTTACACCTAGGTGAGAGGGTTTAGTATGACAGTTACTATGGAAACTAGAAATAAATACCGCGAAAGCTAAGGAAAAATGTTTTTAAGTTATTTTCATATCTCTTTGTTTTTCAAAGATTTTGTTTTCGTTGTTTTTTCTGTAAAATTTATTTCGATAATTTGACATATTTTTTGAAAAGAGTATGTTCAGTCAGTGCATATTCCAAATTAGGTTCGTTTACATTATAAAATTGACGTGTTTTTGAGGGAAACTTGTGTTTTGAACTTGATTTTTTATGGGGGAAAAAGACTTGTTTTGAAATGCTTATGAAAGGAAAACATTTCAAACCTCAAAATAGGGTCGATGAGAACGCGTATTAGTGTTCATATAAATAAATGTACATTTAAAAATCCAAATTGTAAGATACTTCAAGTTAAAAATATCTCTTAATTAAAGCAAAGATCTAAAAAGTAAGTCCTATCCTGTTTTTGAAGCCTTTTTATATTTAATCCAAAGATTCAATAACTCAGCTAATTTAAAGATTATTTCTTTAAATCGAAAATAGTTTACTTTACTTTAAAGGAATTTGTCTTGCTTCAAAGGCATATGACTTTAACGAAGGGATGTAAATTTCAAAGAGTCATGACCTAAATTGAATGAAACAATTTTATAAAACAATGATTATTAACATTCTTTTATTTAAAATTTATTTATTTTAAAGAAATTTTTGTGTGAATTTCGAATTTTGTAAACTTGTGTATTTCATTTGAATAAAACTTTTTTTCCTAGTTAGATAGTAAGTTTTTTCATGTCATTATAATAAGCAAAAAATCATTAAAATAAGGAAAATTTTCTTAAATATGACAAAAATTTAATTAAAAACAACTATGTTTCATGAACAAAAATAAATAAAAAATAAAATTTTGGTTAATATTTTTTTGAGGGTATACTATAACAGTATTATATACCATAGTTAATAATTAATTGATAGTTTCACAAACAAAAGACTAAATTAATTGTATTAAACCGTTAGTGAAAACGATTAATCGTTAATATGGTTTTGCCATTCTCGCTAATGCTTAAGAAATCGAAATCAATTTAACATAATTCCCTTGTGTTAAATTAATGAATTAACAATAATTTTGACGGATTTTGAAAAGTGAAGGTTTTTATGTGGATTATATTGTTGAATTTTATTTTATTGTATGGAAATGGGAGAGCTAAAAACTTGCAAAACGAAATTCATATTCTATAGTTTTTGGGCACTGCTTATTATTATTATTTTGCTATACATACACTCAAAAAAAGTGACCCTATATTTCACTAAAGACAATTGAACTTTATTTTGGTTCATGGAATTATTATGTTTGGAAAATGTTTCATTTACTCTAATAATTTTTTGTGTACGTAAGTTAAATGAACTAAAAAATGGGAAAAAATAATACATTAATGAAGCATAAAGATTTACTAAATTCGTACTTCTTACAAATAGTTCATTATATGTTTAAATTTGTAAATTTTACTACAAATGTGCCCATCATGAACTTCGGCACTAAAGACATTCTTGCAATTTTGAACTCCAATTTTTTCCTTCAAACTTCGAAATTTTCTCTAACAATTTTTCTTGAATTTAACGAAATTTGCCTTTTCTTTTCTGAAATTTGGTAGTGGTAATCACAAACGCCAATTAAAGAATCAATTGACACAATTAAAAATGTAATTCATTTAATTAATTAATTTTTGTTTTTAATAAAATCAAATCAATTAATTTTTTATTGAATATTTTTTGAAATTTTATTAAGATTTTAATTGAAACAATATTGAAGATATTTTTTTCCCATATACACAGAAAAAAATATCACCTACATTTTTTCCAAAATAAATTATTAATTAGTTTTTAAAAAAATATCAAATTAAAAATTTAATTGGTTCAACAAAAATGTTAACCGAAACAAAAATCATTCACAAAAATTAATTGTATCAAATTATTAATTTTTTGATTGGAACAATTAATTTTGTAATTGATTTGAAGACATTTCAATTAAAAAATAATTGGATTAATTAATTTCGTGATTGAAGACAAAAAATACTTTTTTTTCAGTGTAATGACCCCATTGCGAAAGTCACTTCCGATTTACGCGATTGTTTTAATCAACATGAGTTGAAGGGAGTACTTGAGGTGAAAATAGGATACCAGCTTCCTAGCAAAAAAATTTGAAAGTTGTTCCAAAGGAACAGCTTTAAAAGCACTTCCAAGAAAGTCTTCCCAAAGATGTTATTTAATTTAACTACAATCGCTTATTTCATAATTTTATTGGCTAAGATTAACTTTTTATTCCCACTACCATAGAATGTTTATGGGGGTATAATAAGTTTGTCATTCCGTTTGTAACACATCGAGATATTGATTTTCGACTATATATATAGTATATATATTTGTGATCAGGTAGAAATTGTAAGACGATATAAGCATACCCGTCTGTCCGTATGGCCGTCTGTCTGTCTGTTGTAATCACGCTACAGTCTTCAATAATAGCGTTATCGTCCTGAAATTTGTCACGCAGGCCAAGTTCGAAGATGGGGTATATCGGTCCAGGTTTTGATATAGTTCCCATATAAACCGATCCCCCGATTTGGTGTCTTGGGCTTCTAAAAACCATAGTTTTTATTCGATTTGCCTAAAATTGAAAATCTAGAGGTATTTTAGGAAAACAAATAGGTGTGATGAAAATGGTGTGTATCGGTCCATGTTTTGGTATAGCCCCCATATAGACCGATCTCCCGATTTTATTTCTTGGACTTCAAGAAACCGTAGTATTGTCCGATTTGTCTGAAACTGGGAATCTAGATGTATTTTAGGACCACAAATAGGTGTGCCAAAAATGATATGTATTGGACCAAGGTTTAGTTTAGCCTCCATATAGTCCTATCTGCCGATTTGACTTCTTGAGCATCTAGACATCCGACTTTTTATCCGATCTGCCTGAAATTTAAAATCTGGAGATATTTAGGGTCTACGCATAAGTACGCCGAATAGGGTGTGTATCGGTTCATGCACTAAAAAAAACATACCCGGTTCCAAAGATTTTGTCTTTACTTTAACAATTGTGGTATTGATTCCGAGCCAAAGAAGCGGAGAATACAAGTAAGGATACTTTTAAGCCTCAATTCTCTTTTACATTTGGGTTTTGTGTACTTGCTTCTAGGAAGCAAATTTGAATTATTCGTTTTTTCAGCTTTGTTTTTCTTCATTTGCTAACAAAATCCTTTAAAAACGAGTTAACAACAGCTTTATTTTCCACTTGACTTCCAGTACACGCAGAGATGAAACATGATTGTCACAATCATATTCGAAGAGCAAAACAATATGATAGGAGCTATTTTTACGGCAACCATGTAACATTTCCACCTGCAACCATGTTGGCTCAGTGAACATGGTTCTAAGAAAAATAAAATATTGATAAAAAGAATTTTGTTTCCATTAAAAGACAATGGTCACTATCTAAAATGTTATGGTATTAGTCTGAAATGTTTTTCTTCCAGTTAAAATACATGGTTACAACCTAAAATGGTTTGGTCTTTATGAGAAAACTTTTTTCGTCGTCGAAAAAAGGACGCCACTTGCGGCATTTGAGAACCATTTAAATGCTTATTGCCGACATAGATTTTTCTTCGCTCGGAAATTATTTTTACAAAGACAAAATACATGGTTTTCGCGACAATTACCTACTCTTGATAAGCATTATGTGGATGCGGCAACCATGTTCAAATATGTTTTTTTTGTGCGTGTAGAAATTTTGCTATGTTTCAAGTAAAAACGTCTTTAAAATAAAGTGTTGAGAAACATGTCCTATATTTGAACGATTTATTGCTTTGTAGTCAAGATGAAAAAAGACAACAAATTTAAAGACCCTTTCATTAAATCTAAAGAATTTTTCTGAATTATTAAAGTCAAGTTGATCTTAGCCCACACATTTTGTCTTTCATGTTATGATACCCATTTTTTAGTGAAATCACTTAATTATAAGGACAATACGACTTCATTGAAAAGTTTATCGACTTTTGGACAAGGAAAAAAACTTTATATTAGAGAAATGCATCTTCTATGCTAAGCAAAAGTTGCATTCGTATTTTAAAGACATGAAATCTTTGACCTCACGACAATATTTTTTTTCAGTGTGTTTTCGTATTTACCTCATATAGACCGATCTCCAGATTTAACCTCTTAAGTGTGTAGACATCTAAATTTTTATGCGATTTTTTATGTGATTCAAAGTTTAGAGGCATTTTCGGTCCCTAAATAGGTGTACACAAAAAAAATTTTCTGATTCAATCACGAAATTAATTGATCCAATTAATTTTTAATTGAAATGTCTTCAATCACAGAAATTATAGTATCAATTAAAAACTTAATTGAAGGTCAATTAGAAAATTAATTGATCCAATTAAAAAATTAATTGATACTATTAATTTTCGTGATTGATTTTTGTTTCAATTAAAAAATTTGTTGATTCAATTAAATTTTTAATTAAATATTTTTTAAAACTCAACTTAAAATTTTAATTGGAAAATTTTTCGTTAAAGTTTTTTCTGTGTAGCGAATTTGGTGCACAGAAAAAATTTTCACGAAAATTTTTCCAATTAAAATCTTAATTGAGTTTTAAAAAATATTCAATTAAAAATTTAATTGATTCAACAATTTGTTTAATTAAAATAAAAATCAATCACACAAATTAATAGTATCAATTAATTTTTTAATTGGATCAATTAATTTGTTTTATTGACTGTCAATTACTTTTATAATTGATACTATCATTTCTGTGATTAAAGACATTTCAATTTTTAATTGGATCAATTAATTTCGTGATTGAATCAGAAAAAAATTCTTTGTGTGTGTGGATCGGTCCATGTTTTGGTATGGCTCCCATGTAAAAATTTTCCTGATTTCTATGTTTCTTTATATGTAACATATGTTTGATTGGCAGAATATCTATCATCAAATCCACCTAAAATTCTACACACAGAGAAGAAATATGATCACCTCAAACATGTTTCAAGAGCAATATGTTATTTTTGGACGGTGAACATGTAACATGTTTGTCTTAACCATGTAATTTTCTCGGAAATTATGTATCTGATTCCGGCAATCATGTATATATTAGGCGCGAAAACAACATTTTTTCGACAAAAAGGTACCATGTTCTCCGTCCAAAAATAACATTTTGCTATTGAGGTGATCATACTCCTTCTCTGCGTGTATATATGTATATTCAAGTAACCTGACGAAGAGTTTTCTAAGGACAGAATTATAGTTTTTGATTCACGGTGGTGAGTATTTAAGATTCGGCCCGGCTGGACTTAAGTCCGCACATACTTGTTTTGTTTCAAATGGGTTAAAAACAGAGTAAGAATTAATAAAGCGGCAAAAATTATTCAGATTTTGTCGAAAAAAATGTTAAATTCAAACTAGAAAAATTGTAAATTTTTTAAAATATTTCTGTGGTCGCAACCCTTAACAGCCTAACTCGAGTTAGGACACAATTGAGTTATTAGCAGATCGTATTCAGCGTATCTAAATTTATTTGCTCTAAATTTTTCATGTTTGTATCTCTTCTAGGAATCTGTAGCAAAGTTTTGCAAAAAATACCTTCTCCTGATTTTCAGTGAAGATTCAAAATTTTAAACTCCTGTACTGAAAATATTGAAAAACAGACTTAGGCTGTTATGGGTTGTGACCACAGATTTGAGATCAAACGTTTCAGACAAGCGTTCGAATGCATTAAAAATCATAAAAAAATATAAAAATTATTTATTGGCTAAAATATTAAAAAAAATCAATTTACATCCCAAATACTGTATTTGAATCACACCTTAAGAAGTTATGCAAATTCAGTGCAACGGTTGTTGAAATGATGGACATCCATCCTATGACAAGCCCATGTTAAATTCATTGCTTCTGCGACAAGTTTGCACCACTTCGGGATCCAAAAAGAATCCTTCAGTTCTTCTTTGGCGACACTTTTTTTGCTGGGTTGTTTGATATCAGGACGGCCTTCGCCTTCGATCTCTTTGTTATAAAATCTATTAAACTAAATTCAGAATTCATTCAGAATTTGGAAAAAACGACGAAAATGTTCGCTCTTCAAAGTCTGCTCCATGTTCGACGGAAACTCCCTATTGTCTATATATGCAACTTAAGTAATATCAAACGATTTAAACTATATGAACTGTTTATAGGTGTCATTTAAGAATTTTATCTAAAAAATTTCAACTTCGTCATAACAGCTTATCGCTTTCCACTTTACAATGATATTGCACAATAAAATTAGCTAATATTTTATTCAAGTCCTATGATCTTATCGTAAAATTTTGTGATAACTCAACTACACCCCATTGACGTCAGATGACATTTCGTAGCTAAAGTTTAGTTAAATATTGCCGTATTTTCATTATAATAATATTTTCATATTTCAAATGAGAACTAATCTTGCAATTTGGTAAAATGGAAACTTTCCCTTTTTATCAAAATATAAAAACGTCTCCGTTTCATTATTTATGCCAAGTACCATTGACTTAAGTTTGTGTGTATTTTTGAAGAGAAATGAGAATTGCCTCTTGAGTTGTCAACATATTTTGAGTCATTTCATTTATTTTTTTTTTTTTGATACGAATGTGTAAAGAAATATTTTTTATTATTAATAAAAGATTAAATAAGAAAAAAAAGAGCAAACACTATTTAAAATCAACAAATATGTTTTCAATGCTTCGAAATAATTCCAGAAGTCATACCCACAGTCAATTGAAGGCTATTCTGTGTGTGGTAGAGATAGGGTGACACATGCTGTTTTTGTTATTTTCTTTTTCGAAAGTAATATGATATAATATTTATTTAGATTACTTAAAAATAAATTCAAGAGAATGCTATTTTAATACCCACAACATATAATGAAAATATCATATGTGACCTATCGAGCAAGGATGTTGATATGGGCTCTGTTGTCAAAAAGTCATCATTCGAAATGCCATGAACCATCATGACATCAATGTTATATTTTTACGTACGAAGTTATTTTTGGTTTCATAAAAATTCATTCTTATAATGGATTATGGCATCTTTATGATGGAGAAATGTGAAAGGTTAATGCATGATTTTATATCATCTCTAAATATGAGTATATTTAGGAAAAAAAGTTCAACATATCATCTATTATACATGAGACCAAGAACGACTAAATGGCAGTATGGAAAAAATGTATTTTGTTATAGCACAAAAATAAAAACAGAAAATTAAAAATTTTAATACAACATTTGTACCCAGATATAATATTTTTTTGTTCATTCACGAATAATTTTTAATTGAAAGTTCTTCAATCACAGAAATTATAGCATCAATCACCAACATAAATTAAACAAGTTATTCGGACTTAACCCTTAAATGCGCACTGTATCTTAATATCTTAAATACAGCCAGAAAAAAATTTTACGTCTTAAAATTTTGACCGAATTCTACAAAATCAAGTTTGTTGTATTTAAAACATCATAACGCAGTTAAAAAAAATATGTTTTTCTGGAAAATCTATAGTACTTCTGTGTAAACTGAAACCAAAATTGAAATGAAATTTCGCCCGAAAATTCAAAACAAATTGGAGAATAATTAATTTTTACCAGAAATAAAAGGAATTTTAAATTATGATTTACTAAAGGGTGATACGGTCAAAATTTGGTCAAGGGAAAACGCGTGTAAATCGGTGAAATCGTTTATTTAAAAAATCAAATTAAATTTCTTTTTCAAGTTCAATTAGTATAAAATTCAGGAAAAATGTTCAGTTAGGCTTTCGCTTTTCCAAATCCGAATTGCCGAGCCTTGTCCACCTTCTTCGCCGCAGAAAGCCAGTTTGCCTTGAACTGCTGCTCGTCCTTAGCAGTTTTTTTGGTCTTTTTTAGGTTCCGCTTGACAATAGCCCAGTATTTCTCAATTGGGCGGAGCTCTGGCGTGTTGGGAGGGTTCTTGTCCTTGGGAACCACCTACACGTTGTTGGTGGCGTACCACTCCATGGCCTTTTTACCGTAATGGCAAGATGCCAAATCCGGCCAAAACAGTACGGAACAACCGTGTTTCTTCAGGAAAGGCAGCAGACGTTTATTCAAACACTCTTTCACGTAAATTTCTTGGTTGACAGTCCCGGAAGCTATGAAAATGCTGCTTTTCAAGCCACAGGTACACGCTCACAAAAAATCGCTTCTGTAACATATACTCCCAAACATATTTTGCTTCAAGCATATATATTTTTGGGTATTGTCCAAACATTTATATGTTTGATCTCTTCCAATATATAATATGTTTGAAAGCATATTGGTCTAAACAATATATGTTTGGGTAGTCTAAGTTCCAAACATTTTGTATTTTTGCATCCAAATTCAATAATGTTGTCTTCCAAAAAACAATATGTTATTATGTGAACATATAATATGTTTGGAAGCATTTTGCACCCAAAAAAAATTATATGCTTAAAAAAATTCTCCCAAACAATATTGTGCTCAAAATTTTATTTATTTATTTATATATTTACAATCATAATGAATTATGAAAATAAACAGGTAATATAGGTGCTAACAACATAGGTTTTCGACCTGAATGCTCAAAATTTTGTTTCTGTCCAATTGTATATTCCCCCACATCTTTCGCGCTTCCACGAGATTTTTTAGTTCTTAGCACCTTTTTCTGTAATACAAACATTGTAGAAGAAATTATTAAATTGTATGATTTTTTTTATTTTAATTTTACCTTTTGCCGGACGGGGATTCGAACAGCGGACCACACAGTTTGTAAGGATCAAAGAAGTAGCTGATCAATTGCCCAAGGAAAAATAAAATGTTAATTTTGTAATAACAAGCAACAACCACCAACTTAATTCAATATCGCTCCCTGTTAAATAGCGCTCCAAGCTACTAAACACATATATGTTTATAGGCTATTTCTAAATTAATATATGTTTGCATCCAAGCATATTATATTTACAAACATTTTATGTACCAAACATAATATGTTCTAACATATTAACATATATGTCCCAAACATGTTATGCTAGTTTATGAACATTATATGCTTGCACTCAAAAATATTGTGTTTAAAAATTTGTGTTCCAAACATATAATGTTTATAGCCAAACATATGAAAAACAGTATTTTTCATCCGTGTATAGATGGCTTGCCAAACCAGATATTTCTTTGCGAACTTTGACAGTTTTATGTGCTGCTACCTTTCCCCTTCCTTTTGCCGTATAAAACTCCTGTCCCAGAAGCTGCTTGTAGTCGGCTTTGACGTAGGTTCGTCGTCCATTACCACGCAGTCAAACTTCGTCAGCATCGTCGTGTACAGCCTCCGGGATCGCGCTTTGGCCGTCGTATTTTGTTTATCATCGCGATTTGGAGTCACTACCTTCTTGTAAGTCGATAGTCCGGCTCGTTTTTTGGCTCGATGCACGGTTGTAGACGATACACCCAGCTTATTTGCGGCATCTCGGAGAGAGAGGTTAGGGTTTCGCTTGAAACTACCGGCAACTCTCTTTGTCGTCTCAGCGGCTTCCGGTTTTCGATTTCCCCCCGATCCAGACTTCCTGGCTATCGACAAACGTTCCCCAAACACTTTAATTACATTTGTTGGCATTTTGGCAACTTTTAGCGATTTTGCCAGCTTTGCGTGCGAGTAGCTCGGATTTTCGCGATGCGCGAGCAAAATTTTGATACGCTGCTCTTCTTGCTTGGACGGCATTTTGACAACTGAAGAGTGAATTCCAAAATCAAAATAGGGGCAACATTCTACACACACACCTTCAAAATGCGGGGTGTTCATGTTTTTTAAATACAAAATTGAAAGAAATACGTCAAGTTTATATTGACCAAATTTTGACCGTATCACCCTTTACTATCAATTTGTTTGTTTGTAAACAAAAACATAGTTTAATGCGCACTGTATCTATTAAGATGAAACCACTATTTTTCCAAAAAAAGCTTTTTTGTGGCTTTTTTAAAAAATGTGCTATGCATGTTATTTGTTACCCTTTTGCATATTATATATTTTTTTGGGGGAAATCGGTGTTCTTATGCATTTAAATGTTAAGTTCAGCCGGACCGCATCTTAAATACCCACCACCATAAATGATATAAAATTGTTTCCTTTGAAAACTCTTCGTCGTAGCGGGTCACTTTGAAAATATATGGTGGTTTTGATGACAGATACTTGGCCAAGCAAACATTTATACCAAAACATGGACCATCAAATCGTTCTATATGGGGCCTAACACACACCCATTTACGGACCTAAAATACCTGGTATACTGGTATGAAATGAGGGTTTTTTCTCTCCCATAGCGAGGGTTTTTCCCATAGCTTTTACATGGTCAGAAATTGTTTGTTGTGCAACATTTAACATTGCTGCCATTTGCTTTTGACTGAAAGTGTCATCTCCATCCAATATCGTTTTCAATTCGGCGACTTCCACATTCTTCATTATTTCTGAACCGTTGAAACCATCTTTTGTATGTTGCATGATCATCTGACAAGCATTCGATGCGCTTCTGCAGCACTTTTCTTCAAATGAAAAGAAAAAAATAATACTTTTCGCACATCATCACTTTCTGGTACAAAATTTGACATTTTAAACACGATGAAAAAATATAATGTTGTCTGTTCAATGACTTGAAGTATACTTAATATTTTTCACAGATGTCATAGCAAACAAAAAAAAATATGGACTGATTCACAATAAATGTTCCCTATCGAGACATTTGTAACTTGACGCTCACTTCATACCGGTATACCTGGTACCTGGTATATTTTAAATTTCAGTCAAATCGGATAAAAATTCGGATTTCTAAACGCTCAACAACTCAATTCGGGAGATCAGTCTATATGGGGGCTATACCAAAATATGGATCGGTACACACCATCTTCGGCAAACTTGATGGTGATGGCCCCATAATAAATCTAGATTCCCAATTTTAGGGAAATTGGATAAAAATTGCAGATCTGGTTATATGGGGACTACACCAAACCATGGATCGATGCACACTTTTTGAACTTCAGGCAAATTCGGGTATCTAGACGTTCAAGAACTCAAATCGGGAGACGGGTCTATATGGGCAAAATAATGTGTAGACCTCAACTACCTCTTTATTTCCAATTTCAGACAAATCAGAAAAAATTGGGATGTATAGACGCTCAAGAGTTCAAATCGGGAGATCGATTTATATGGGGGAGATAGCAAAACATGGACGAATACACATACCTCTATATTACCATTTTGGGGCAAATCATAGGAAAATTGCGGTGTCCAGAAGTCTAAGAAGTTAAATCAGGAAATCGGCCTACATGGGGGCTATGACGGAACGTGGATCTATAAACACTAGATTCGGCATACTTATGTGTGGACCTAAAATACCACTAGATTTCTAATTTCAGGAAAATCGCACCATATTATTTATGTACATCTTCGGCCAATTTACCTTTTCATTTCCAATTTCAGGTAAATCCGAGCAAAATTGCGGTGTCCAGAAGCCCCAGAAGTCAAAACAAAAGATCAGGCTATATGGGTGCATACATATTTATACACCCAAAATACTTCTAAATTTTGATGCTTAAGACGCCAAATGGTGGGTCGATTTGTATGGACCCATGTAATCCATCCTGGAACTTGAACTGCCTGTAGACAAAAGTCGAGTTTGTGGAAAATTTCAGCACGTTAGCTTCATTATAGAAAACTGTAACGTGATTACAACAGACAGACTGACATTCTTATATCGTCTTAGTATTTCTTCCTGATCAAGAATATATATAACGTATTTTATAAAGTCGGAAATCGAATTTTAAATGTCTTACAAACTGAATGTAAAACTTCCCAGCAAAAAAAATGGAAGTTGTTCCACAAACATTTCTTTTAAAGCCCATCCCAGAATCCCCCATCGACTTTTTTCAACTTCCGATGCAGTCCTTTTGGACAAGTCCACAAACATTTCTTCTAAATTACATCTTGGGATCGCCCAATGATTTTTTTCTACTTCCGATGCAGTCGTTGTGGACAAGTATTAGAAAGTACACAATCAGGCTATTTTAAGTGCAAATTTTGGACACTTAAATTTTACAAAAAAAAAAAAGAAAATTAATAATAAATTGGAAATTAATAAAAAAGTAAAGAAATAATAATAAAAAAAAATTAATTTAATTTCCGCTGGGATTTGATCCTGTGCCGTTTGACTTTATCGCTTCCATAGAAGTTATTTTGCGAAGGTTTTGCAAATTATGAAAATATTTAATTTTTTGTTGATTTTTAATGGACAAAATATACCCAGCAAAAACTAGGTAACCACATCTCATTACAATTGACATTACCAGGAGTAAAGCTGTCATTACACGTTGCATTACATTGCGGCGAGTTATAATGACTACTTTGTAATGACAAAAATAAATACTTCTCGGTAATTTTCGAGTTGTTATTCTCAAATTTTTAGGCAATTGTAGTTAATATAATTATTCACATAATCATGCACTTACATAAAAAATCAAAAAGAATATGTAATGTAACGGTAATTCTGAAGATTTTTCCGTTAAGAATTTTTTATCATAAATAATTCATAATAATTGTGTTTAATGACATTATCATATTATGTTTTAAATAAATGCTTTCTTATACCTCATTGACATTACACTTCCAAAATGCGCTTAAACTAAATTTCAAATGCCATTTGCCTTATAAAAAAGAGACTTAAAATCCACTTTTAGTAGATTTCGAACCTTATGTGAATTGGCTATTGGATATATTATAACGTAAATCACGAATCCAACTCCCTTAAACAACCTACATTTATTTCTATTTTAAGTGTGAAATAAATTTGCGTGTAATCTTATTTAGATTATTTATTAGATTTTTTGTTTATTTATACAATATTCGTTTCTATTCAAGTAGTTCTCCTATTACAGCATCACTCGCCATATTTTGATCCATTGTAATCGGCGATAGAAATCAATATTTTCGAGATTTAGTTACCTGAGACAGTAAGGGGCTATTTTGCAAGCTTTGGTGTATATACGAATAAGTCATTACATATTAGGTGATTATATGCTTTAAATGTACTACTTATTTTATGGCCGAAAGTATGCCTGAGGAGAAGTACTTTCCTTCTAGGACATGCGTATGTAAATGTAATCCGAAGCGATGCCAATTAATAAGTGGTTATTAATTTTTAAATAGGCTTACCTACAAGATTACCGGGTAATGAGAGTTTTTGCTGGGTATTTATACGAAAATATATGACGAAAATAAAAACGATGCATAACATAAAAAATATTTGATAAAAAAAATTGCCGCTGGTGAGAATTGAACCTGCGTTTCTTATTTTTTCGTCATACTAATAAAGAACATATCGAGAAGCAATTAGAATGTTATTCCTTGGTGTCGTATTACGATCATACCACAAACATTTGAATAGACCTTTCGTCGCTTTATGTTCAATGGCGTTTGTGGCTCCGACCCCTGGTCGGAGCGAAAATGGTTTTCAAATTGTAAAAAATTAGATAATAGGAAAATAATAGTGTAATAAAAAATATGGATGAAAAAAAGTGAAATTGGTTGAAACATTTTTTTTCGCTTTTTAAATTTCTTCATTCAAATTAACTTCCAGGGCACAACTTCTAAAGCAATGCAAAGGATCCAAAAAGGGAGTACTTCCGTCCTATGACAAGCCCATGTAAAATTCATTGGAGATGATCCAAGTTTGCACTACTTCCGGATCACAGATTGGTAATCCAAACTACTTTTTTGGAAGCTCTTTTTTTGCTGGGTTATTATGCGTATTATGATGCGTATAAAAATAAGCTTCGACAAAAGCTTTAGAAGTTCCAAAAAGTGCAAGCGTTCACCGATGCAAGTTAGACTGGAAAGACCAAGGAGTGGATGTACACAAAAAAAATTAGATAATAGGAAAATAATAGTGTAATAAAAAATATGGATGAAAAAAAAGTGAAATTGGTTGAAAAAATTTTTTTTTTTGCTTTTTAAATTTCCATTGCAATAATTTAAAGAGTAAACATACATAGTTCTGTGATATAGATTTAAAGTTTTGCTGCAATATTTACATTTTATTTATTTATTTAGTTATTATTATTGTTTGTGATGTCCAGTTTTAATAATTCATAAATGAAACAAATGTAAAACAATTATATTTCAAATAAAAAAAATTCTCTGGAAAAGGTCGGAAAAAAGCCGACGAAACGTCGAGAAAAAAGATGAAATAAACTTGTTTTATTTGCATTTATATATATTGACCAAAACCATTAAAATAAACAAAAATCTATTAAAACTAAGTGGTCATAAAAAGAAAAAGAAAATTCTTCATTCAAATTAACTTCCAGGGAACAACTTCTAAAGCAATGCAAAGGATCCAAAAAGGGAGTACTTCCGTCCTATGACAAGCCCATGTAAAATTCATTGGAGATGATCCAAGTTTGCACTCTTTCCGGATCACAGATTGGGAATCCAAACTACTTTTTTGGAAGCTCTTTTTTTGCTGGGTTATTATGCGTATTATGATGCGTATAAAAATAAGCTTCGACAAAAGCTTTAGAAGTTCCAAAAAGTGCAAGTGTTCACCGATGCACTAACTAGACTGCACTAAGTTAGACTGGAAAGACCAAGGAGTGGATGTACACACACAAAAAAATTCTGATTCAATCACGAAATTAATTGATCCAATTAATTTTTTAATTGAAATGTCTTCAATCACAGAAGACAATTAAAAAATTAATTGGTCCAATTAAAAAATTCATTTTCAATTAATTTCAATTAATAAATTTGTTGATTCAATTAAATTTTTAATTGAATATTTTTTAAAACTCAATTAAAAGTTTTATTGAAAAATTTTTTTCGTGAATTTTTTTTCTGTGTATCTTAAAAAATACAGTGCGCATTATACTATAGTTTGTATTTACAAATAAACAATTTAATAGATATATTTTTAAACTATATAGTTTTTTGCCAACATTTTTTTCAAATCTGGTAAATATTATTTATCTTCAAATTTGTAGTTTTTTGCTCAAAATTCGATTTTCAATTTTGACTGCAGATTACTCAGAAGTGCTACAAATTTTCGGAAAAAACCTATTTTTTCAGAAATAGCGTTATGATGTTTTAAATGAAATAAACTTGATTTTTAAAGAATTCGGTCAACATTTGAAGACGTAAGAATTCTTTTCTGGTTGTATCTTAAAAGATACAGTGCGCATTTAAAGGTTAATTTTGTTAGAATACGCTCATTCTTACTTTAGTAAAAATGCTTTATTTTCATGAAAACCAAAATTGTTTACTATTCTAGATTCCGCCCCCACCTTTTAACATCCTTTTGGAAAATATTGAACTATGTACACAATAGTTAATCAAAGGTTCAATGACATTTTAGTGGTATTTTCCTATCAATAGTGTTTTCATGTTATTCCTCCACTTTATTCTTTACTTGCATTTCTATATTCTAATCATCACCATCAGACTATGGAATGAGGGTGGGTTGGTTGGATGGTTGATGTTTTGGGTTCAGGGTCCTTTTGCGTTTTCTTTGATATTTTCATACATCGCATATTTCTCAACTTTGAAAAAGTGGTGAAATTTCCAAATCCATACGTGTATGTATGTATGCATGCAGGCAAATACCTTAATAAGGTCTTTGCCTGTATTTGTGTGCATCCTTTTTGGCATCTTCTTTATTGGATTTTTTGTTTTGTATTACAAATGGATTATATCAGAGGCTCATTAAAGCAAATATTTTCAAAGGACAAGTGGCACGTGCTCGTAGAGAAAATTCCATACCACCGGCTTTAGGCCCAAAACGGATAAAAAATTATTGAAATTTTGGATAAATTCACCAATTGTTTTAATGATGATGTTGCTGAAGAACAAAAGGACGAAAGGCAAATGTAAATGTGTTTTTCCCATTATGGGGATGAAGGTTTGTGTGGCAAATAAAATTAATGAAATTTTTCTTGTTCTTTGATGAATTGAATCACGTAGCTGTAAAAATGTTCGATTGTTATTTTTGCAGTGATGCGATTTTATCATTGCGAATTGTAGGGGAGTTTGCAATGTTTGTAGCAGGGTGGTTGCTGATCTTTGTAGAGAATATATGTGATGACAAACTCTTCTAGTCTCTATTGAAAATGGGCCTTTTGTATAAAGAAATAAGTTTCACATGTTAGATATATAACAAAAGGATACATTAAAAGGCTAATGTGGGTCAGCAGATGTTTCTAAATTGTGTTAGCCACATACCCTGGAGCTGGTGCGCTGTAGCGATTTTTAGAGTATTGTGGACTATAAAAGCAAAAATGTTACCGTTTCCATTTAATGGTAGACTGTACAATACTATAGATGGTAAAACAGCTGATCTGTACGCTTTTAAATTTCCTACAGAGCTTCACCTAAATAATTACGTCCTACACCCACAGAAGGAATATGATTACGGTTGCCACTCAAGCCATAACTAATCTACCAAAATTTGGAGAAAATTTTACCCAAAAACTTGTTTGTAACTACCAAACAAAAAACTTATTTTGCACAATTTTATTTCTATAGAAAATTTTGTCAAAATTTTATTTCTATAGATAATTTTGTCAAAATTTTATTTCTATAGATAATTTTGTCAAAATTTTATTTTTATAGAAAAGTTTGTCAAAATTTTATTTATAAAAAAAAACTTTTTTTTTCAAAATTTTAGTTATATAGAAAATTTTGTCAAAATTTGTATTCAATATAAAATTTTGTCAAAATTTTATTTCTTTGGAAAATTTTGTCAAAATAAAATTTCTATAGAAAATTTTGTCAAAATTGTATTTCTTTGGGAAATTTTGTCAATGTTTTATTTCTATAGAAATTTTTGTCAAAATTTTATTTCTATAGAAAATTTTGTCAAAATTTTATTTCTATAGAAAATTTTGTCAAAATGTTATTTCTATAGAACATTTTGTCAAAATTTTATTTCTATAGAAAATTTTGTCACAATTGTATTTCAATAGAAAATTTTGTCAAAATTTTATTTCTATAGAAAATTTCGTCAAAAAATTTTTTCTATAGAAAATTTTTTCAAAAATTGTTTTTCTATAGAAAATTTTGTCAAAATTGTATTTCTATAGAAAATTTTGTCAAAATTTTAGTTAAAAAAAAAAACCTTTTTTTCAAAATTTTAGTTATATAGAAAATTTTGTCAAAATTTTTATTCAATATAACATTTTGTCAAAATTTTATTTCTTTGGAAAATTTTGTCAAAATAAAATTTCTATAGAAAATTTTGTCAAAATTGTATTTCTTTGGGAAAGTTTGTCAATGTTTTATTCCTATGGTTAGGTTAGGTTAGGTTAGGTGGCAACCCGATGTATCAGGCTCACTTAGACTATTCAGTCCATTGTGATACCACATTGGTGAACTTCTCTCTTATCACTGAGTGCTGCCCGATTCCATGTTAAGCTCAATGACCAGGGACCTCCTTTTTATAGCCGAGTCCGAACAGCTTTCCACATTGCAGTGAAACCACTTAGAGAAGCTTTGAAACCCTTAGAAATTTCACCAGCATTACTGAGGTGGGTAATCCACCGCTGAAAAACTTTTTGGTATTCGGTCGAAGCAGGAATCGAACCCACCACCTTATGTATGCAAGGCGGGCATGCTAACCATTGCACCACGGTGGCTCCCTTATTTCTATGGAATATTTTGTCAAAATGGTATTTCTATAGAAAATTTTGTCAAAATTTTATTTCCATAGAAAATTTGGGTCAACATTTTATTTCCATAGAAAATTTTGTCAACATTTTATTTGTACAGAAAATTTGGTCAACATTTTATTTCTATAGAAAATTTTGTCAAAATTTTATTTCTTTATTAAATTTTGTTTCTTTAGAAAATTTTATCAAAATTTTATTTCTATAGAAAATTTTGTCAAAATTTTATTTCTATAGAAAATTTCGTCAAAATTTCTATAAACAACATTTTATTTATATAGAAAAATTTGTCAAAATTTTATTTTTATATTAAATTTTGTCAAAATTTTATTTATATAGAAAATTTCTATGGAAAATGTTGTCAACATTTTGTTTCTATAGAAAATTTTGTCAACATTTTATCTCTTTATTAAATTTTGTCAAAATTTTATTTATATAAAAAATTTTGTCAACATTTATTTCTATATATAATTTTGTCAAAATTTTATTTCTATAGAAAATTTTGTCAAAATTTTATTTCTATAGAACATTTTGTCAAAATTTTATTTCTATAGAACATTTTGTCAAAATTTTATTTCTATAGAACATTTTGTCAAAATTTTATTTCTATAGAAAATTTTGTCAAAATGTTATTTCCATAGAAAAATTGTAAAAATTATATTTATATAGACAATTTTGTCAAAGTTTTATTTCTATAGAACATTTTATCAAAATTTTTTTTCTATCGAAAATTTTGTCAACATTTTATTTCCATAGAAAATTTTGTCAACATATTATTTCTATAGAAAATTTTATCAACATTTTATTTGTATAGACAATTTTGTCAAAATTTTATTTCTATTGAAAATTTTGTCAACATTTTATTTCTGTAGAAAATTTTGTCAAAATTTTATTTCTGTAGAAAATTTTGTCAAAATTTTATTTCCATAGAAAAATTGTAAAAATTATATTTCTATAGATAATTTTGTCAAAGTTTTATTTCTATAGAAAATTTTTTTTCTATAGAAAACTTTATTTCTATAGAAAATTTTGTCAAAATTTTATTTCTATAGAAAACATTTTGTCAAAATTTTATTTCTATAGAACATTTTATCAACATTTTATATCTGTAGAAAATATTATCAAAATTTTATTTCTATAGAAAATTTTATCAAAATTTTATTTCTATAGAAAATTTTATCAAAATTTTATGTCTATAGAAAATTTTGTCAAAATTTTATTTCTATGGAAAATTTTGTCAAAATTTTATTTCTACACGCAAAAAAATAATTCTTTCCTCCCAAACGAAATTTTAGACAAACAAAGTTCGTTTCTCATTTGCTTTTCGCTGTAAGGAAGTGTATTTGGAAGAAAAGTATATACTTTTTGTGATAAACGTTTATTCTTTTCCAGGATGTAAAAACAATTTCATAAAGACTAACTCAAAAAAAAATTTTTTCTGGCTAATTGCATTTTCCCTCACATCTTTCTCACTTCCACGAAGATTTTTAGTTCTTAGCACCTTTTTCTGTAATACAAACAATGTAGAAGAAATTATACGATTTTATAAATTTTTAAAATTTTTTTACCTTTCGCCTGGACGGAGAATCGAACCGCGGACCATGTACTTTGTAAGCCAACACACTAACCACTGAGCTATGTACCTGTTATGGTCATCAATAGATAAATATCCATATAAGTTATATTTATATAGCATAGCTTGCGGCGCCCACGAACCGAATAAACAAAGTTTATTTAACAGAAACAAACATTTAGTTTGGCACCGTGGAGCAGTGGTTGCTACGTCTGACTCTCATGCCAAGGGTCGTGGGTTCGATCCCTGCTTCGACCAAAGTTTTTTTTTTTTTTGTTACATACATTCTACATATGTTCGGAAGATTCCGAAAAAAATGTTCAACATTACATTGTACTATATTAAATTTTGAACTGTAAAATGTGTTTTATTAAAGACCAAAAGTCAGAAAAGAACAGTGTTTGATATAAACGAAATGGACTCTGTTGTTGTTTCAAAAATAACTTTTTTTATTGAAAAAATAAAAAATTTGTAACAAACGAATTTTTTTGTTGATAAAAGTTTAAAATTTTCAAAGCAATTCAAAAAAATCTAACAAAAGAAAAACGTTTTCGGTACACGTTTTTCAAACGTTTTTTTTCTTTGCGTGTATAGAAAATTTATGAAATACCTCTTTATTGGAGAGGAGAGTTTGAAACATCTACCTAAATATAAAGAAGTCTACCAATCTTTATAATAACTTTGATCTGCCAAAAAATGTGCCTTCCGGAAATATTGATACCGATCGACTCAGAATCACCTCCTGAGTCGATATAGCGCTTGGTGTCCGTACGACCGTCCGCCTGTACATGTATTTGTTGTTCGCGGGATTCCGGTCGGCATTATTTCATGAAATTTGGTATATGTTTTTTTTTGGCATAGGGAGGAACTCTATTGAATTTGGAAAAAAATCAGATCAAATTTTGATATAGATCCCATATATATATATGTATCGCCCGATTTCAATAAATGGGGTCTGAGTGCGCTCATTTACTAACCGATCGATCTTAAATTTTGCTACAAAATAATCTAATTTACTACACTTGTGAAAAAGTGTGAAAAAATGCATCGAGATCGGTTCAGTTCTAGATATAGCTCCCATATATATGTATCGCCCGATTTTCCCAAACTTGGCCATAAGTCCCGTATTTATCAACCGATAGGACTTACTATATGTGCAAAAAATTATCGAAACTGATTCAGATTTAGCTATAGTTCTAATAACCTTATTTATTAACCGATCCTATTTAAATTTAGTACAAGGTAACCTTTTGTGGTATCAATCAAACCTGCAAAATATCATCCAAATCGGTTCAGATTTAGATATAGCTCCCATATATATGAAGCGCCCTATTATAAAAAATTTGCCCCTAATAACCATATTTTTGACCACAGTGGTCTCATTTATTAACCGATCTTACTCAAATTCAAATTTAATACAAGGTAACCTTTTGTGGTATCAATCAAACCTGCAAAATATCATCCAAATCGGTTCAGATTTAGATATAGGTCCCATATATATGAAGTACCGATTATAAAAAATTTGCCCCTAATAACCATATTTTTGACCATAGTGGCTTCATTTATTAACCGATCTTACTCAATTTCAGTACAAACTAATTTCCTGTAATACAATCCAAATAGGTTGATATTTAAATATAGCTTCCATACATATGCATCACTCGAATTTTTCAAATTTGACCATAAGACTATATTGAAGTATTAGGCCATCGTAGTTAGACTTACATGTAACTCTTTCTCAAATATATTTCCCAAAATTTACAAATTTGGATTTATTACCCATACTAATTGAGTAGGGGTGGTAGTAGAATATGATATAGTCGGCCCCGACCGCTTTTCTACTTTACTCGTTTTAAATTAAAATTCATTCGTTCCAAAGACTAGTTTCCTTTTGTTTTTCTATTGTGTATTAGCCATATGAAAAATTAATTCTAATTAGTCATGCCAAATAGTTGACCCTTTCTGTTGCAGGGTTTCAAATTAAAATTGATCTATAAATAGTAAACATTTTCGATTCGAAGTATATAAGATTAAATATCCAGCGATTACAAATATGTACGGGCTCATTTTTAAGAACGGACGTTTGACAATTGTTTCCCTTCCCAAAAACAGAAGAGAAGGGGAAAATCATAAATTAGTCAACACCATATTTTCATTTAAAGATAATTTTTGTAAAGATAAAGAAAAATTACTCATTGCCATTCACCCAATCATCCACTTGGCCTTTTACACTCACTCTGGCATACAATTTTTGTTAAATTTTTAACTTGGATGATAACAAACCACCCGCCTGTTTTCTTCACACTCTTCTCAATTACCCATGACCATGTCCAGTACACATTTCTTATAATATTGATAGGGAGTTTATATCACCAACTCCCCCATTCAAATAAAAAAAATGATTAAGTAATTTTCCAAGGTCTTTGTAGAAATCATACTGACAAACTGAAAATAAAAACCCTCATTGAGAGTCTTGCCCAAAGGGAAAGAATAAGAAAACAAATTTTTGAAATTTAAACGGAAATGTCCGTTAAGATTAGGATAGGCGATTACTATTGCTAATTTTTTTTTTTTTTTTAATAGAAGTTACCAAACGCCTTTGTTGGGAGAGTGACATGTAAGGTTCCATTGTCAGGGGGGGAGAAATATAAAAATCTACCACCAATTTATACATCCACCCCAAAATTGTGTGTTTTAAACCACCCTCAATATAACTTTCTACTTTGGTAGGGATTTTGACCCTGATGCAAAGGCAACAAATAAACATGAAAAGTAGTGAATACCACATACTTTTATTTTATTGTTGGCCATTTGTGATTTCTTCTGCTGGTATTAATGTTAACCTAGGGTTTAATTCATGTACATGTTAATGCTAAAGCTCTTTTGCTGTCCTTTTGCAATTCCCTTGTTTTTTGGTTAATGGTTTTGGTTTGCGAATGCGATGACTCACTCATGAGACCATGTATGGTATTAGGAAATTTAATATTGTTAAAAATTTATTTTTCATAAAATTTGGATTTCGTTCATAACTCCGGTGTTTCTATTCAGGAAAAATGAAAAAGAGCAAAATAAGTCGGAGATTGGATTCTTGTTTTTGGAAACGTGGAACTTACTCAGCAAAATTACAGAGGGTTTGCATATTGAACAAGCTGATTCTTTTCCTTGATTGCTACCAGTTTTGCCGCTAGCCTCGAATTCGAAATTGAGTTTCCCGCCAATGCTTATTAAAAGTCGCCTTAGGAGATAGCCCCCACCAAAAATATTGTCATAAAAATGTCTATGGATTTCTTGTTCATTTCTTATTGTCAACGAAGGATTTTGAAAAGAGAACACTCAGTCAGAGAATCGTAAACTGTGAACAACTTAAGTAAGCGAAGACTGTCTCATCGGTCAAAAAGGTGATGGAATTTTATAGGGGTTATCCACATCGACTACTAGGAGAAAAAAAAATGATCACAGGGCCATACAACACCGTATTATTGGGCCGATTCGACCCAAAAAAATTGGCTAAGATAACGTCTAGTGAATTCGCTCCCCATGGTAACGTATTATTATGCGAAAAAAAAAATGAATAATTTATTTTAACCTCCAGAACTCCAACTATACGCAAACGTATAAGTTTTGAAGCCGGGTATCGCAGAAGTTTTTGTTATGTTGCAGATCTTTGAAACTTTAAAACTTTATCACTAAAAAATTTTTTATTATAAAATTTTGGTACATCGTTTCTAAGAAAGGGACTGACTAAAGAACTGATTTTTTTTAAATAAACTTTCTTTACATCGTCTTCTGTGTGTCCAACAATGAGGTCTATATATATAACGACTTGATTGTATGGAATGCTTGTGCTTTGTGGTTCGCGATAATTGTCTGGCAATAAGACCAAGTAGATACACTGAAAGGTTATTCTATTCAGTCCACTGTGATACCACAGTGGTTAACTTCTCTCTTATCACCGAGTCTGAACGGCGTTCCACATTGCAGTGAAACCACTTAGAGAAGCTTTGAAACCCTCACAAATGTCACCAGCATTACTGAGGTGGGATAATCCACCGCTGAAAAACTTTTTGGTATTCAGCCGAAGCAGTAATCGAACCCACGACTTGTGTATGCAAGGCGGGCATGCTAACCATTGCACCATAATACACAGAAAACAGTTCCACGAAAATTTTTCCAATTAAAGTCTTAATTGAGTTTTAAAAAATATTCAATAAAAAAATTTAATTGATTCAACAAATTTTTTAATTGAAACAAAAATCAATCACAAAATTATTAGTATCAATTAATTTTTTATTTAACTTTTGATTTGATTTTTAATTGATTTCAATTTTTATGATCAATTCCTCTCCAACTAAGAGGTACTTCACAAATTTTTAATAGAAATCAAATTTTGACAAGGTTTTCTATAGAAATAAAATTTTAACAAAATTTTCTATAGAAATAAAGTTTTCACAAAATTTTCTTTTGAAATAAAATATTGGCACAATTTTTGTTAGAAATACAATTTTGACAGAATTTTCTTTATAAATAAAATTTTGCCAACATTTTTAATAGAAATAAAATTTTGACAAAATTTTCTATAGAAATAAAGTTTTGACAAGATTTTCCATAGGAATAAAATTTTAACAAAATTTTCTATAGTTTTGGCAAAATTTTCCATAGAAATAACATTTTGACAGAATTTTCTTTAGAAATAAAATTTTGGGAAAATTTTTAATAGGAATAAAATTTTATTCAACAAATTTTTTTAATTGAAACAAAAATCAATCACAAAAATTAATAGTATCAATTAATTTTTTAATTAACTTTTAATTGATTTTAATTTATGTGATCAATTCAATTCCTCTCCAACTAAGAGGTACTTCACAAATTTTCTATAGAAATAAAATTATGACAAAAGTTCTTATAGAAATAAAATTTTAACAAAATTTTCTATAGAAATAAAGTTTTGACAAGATTTTCCATAGAAATAAAATTTTAACAAAATTTTCTATAGAAATAAAGTTTTGACAAAATTTTCTTTTGAAATAAAATTTTGGCACAATTTTCGTTAGAAATACAATTTTGACAGAATTTTCTTTATAAATAAAATTTTGACAGATTTTTAATAGGAAGAAAATTTTACCAAATAAAATTTTAACAAAATTTTCTATAGAAATAAAAATTTGCCAAAAAACAAAATTCTATGGAAATATTTTCTAATTTTACCTTGCCTGTTCGGTATCAGGCTAACATGAAAAATAATGGAAATATTTTCTTTAAAAAAGATGTTTTTGTTTGGTAGGTCTGTGGTATAATTCAACTGTGCCTACACACAAAACTTTTTTTATACCCACCACCATAGAATGGTGACGGGGGTATAATAAGTTTGTCATTCCGTTTGTAACACATCGAAATATCGATTTCCGACTATATAAAGTATATATATTCTTGATCAGGGAGAAATTCTAAGACGATATAACGATGTCCGTCTGTCCGTCTGTCTGTCTGTCTGTCTGTCTGTCTGTCTGTCTGTCTGTTGTAATCACGCTACAGTCTTCAATAATGAAGCAATCGTGTTGAAATTTTGCACAAACTCGTCTTTTGTCTGCAGGCAGGTCAAGTTCGAAGATGGGCTATATCGGTCCAGGTTTTGATATAGTCCCCATATAAACCGACCTCCCGATTTGGGGTCTTGGGCTTATAGAAATCGTAGTTTTTATCCAATTTGCCTGAAATTGGAAATCTAGAGGTATTGTGGGACCACAAACACGTGTGCCAAAAATTGTGAGTATCGATCCATATTTTGGTATAGCCCCCATATAGACCGATCTCCCGATTTTACTTCTTGGGCTTATAGTAACTGCAGTTTTTATCCAACTTGCCTGAAATTTGAAATCTAGAGGTATTTTATGAACATAAAAAGGTGTGCCAAAAATTGTGAGTATCGGTCCATGTTTTGGTATAGCCCCCATATAGACCGATCTCCCGATTTTACTTCTTGGGCTTATAGAAACCGCAGTTTTCATCCAATTTGCCTGAAATTTGAAATCTAGAGGTATTTTATGACCATAAAAAGGTGTGCCAAAAATGGTGAGTATCGGTCCATGTTTTGGTATAGCCCCCATATAGACCGATCTCCCGATTTTACTTCTTGGGCTTATAGAAACCGCAGTTTTCATCCAATTTGCCTGAAATTTGAAATCTAGAGGTATTTTATGGCCATAAAGAGGTGTGCCAAAAATGGTGAGTATCGGTCCATGTTTTGCTATAGCCCCCATATAGACCGATCTCCCGATTTTACTTCTTAGGCTTATAGAAACCGCAGTTTTTATCCAATTTATCTGAATTAGGAAATCAAAAGGTACTTTAGAACCGTAAAGAGGTGTGCCAAAAATGGTGAGCATCGGTCCATGTTTTGGTATGGTCCCCATATAAACCGACCTCCCGATTTGGGGTCTTGGGCTTATAGAAACCGTAGTTTATATCCAATTTGCCTGAAATTGGAAATCTAGATGTATTTTAGGAACATAAATAGGTGTGCCTAAAATGATGAGTATCGGTCCATATTTTGGTATAGCCCCCATATAGACCGATTTCCCGATTTTACTTCTTGGGCTTCTAGAATCCAAAGTTTTTATCCAATTTGCCTGAAATTGGAAATCTAGAGGTATTTTCGGGCCATAAAGAGGTGTGCCGAAAACGGTGAGTATCGGTCCATATTTTAGTATAGCCCCCATAAGAACGATTTCCAGATTTAAATCCTTGGGTTTCTAGAAACCGTAGTTTTTTCTGATTTGCCTGAAATTCTAAATATTCTGGTATTTGAGGCTCACAAAAGCGTGTATCGGATTAAGTTTTTATCGGTCCATTTGGTAATGCCTCCATATAGACCGACTTCACTTCTTGAGGGTGTAGAAGGCCAACTGATCATGAAAATTGCTTGAAACTCAATGTAAAATTTCCAAATTTTACTTCTCGGGTGAAAATCTACAGATTCAACATTTCAAATCAAGACGTTATTTTATAATTTTCTTGCACACTTACAAGAGATGTTAATAATTCCTCTAAAACTAAAACAAAAATGGTTCTTATAAATCCAGAATCTGATATAGTCCTCATAGGTGAAATCTTTAAATTTATCTTCCGGAAGTGTCCTCAAGCCCTCCTGAAATTTCAAAGGAAACTCTAATATTTGGTTCATGGTGGTGGGTATTTAAGATTCGGCCCGGCCGAACTTACTGCTGTATATACTTGTTCTGATTCAATTATGAA
Source organism: Haematobia irritans (assembly GCF_050003625.1). Lineage (NCBI taxonomy): Eukaryota > Metazoa > Arthropoda > Insecta > Diptera > Muscidae > Haematobia > Haematobia irritans. The sequence continues at coordinate 197,424,832 of NC_134399.1, read as the reverse complement.
ATTAATTGATCCAATTAATTTTTTAATTGAAATGTCTTCAATCACGAATCAGAGTTTTAATTGGGTATTAAAAAAATACTTGATTAAAAAATTAATTGATTCCATTAGCAAATTTCAATTAATTTTTTAACTGGTTCAATTAAAAATGTAATTGACTATTTTCAATTACTTTCTTAACTATTTTAAATTACTTTCTAAAATGTTGATTGCAAGAATCAATAATTTTTTTTTTCAACTATTTTCAATTACTTTCTTAACTATTTTCAATTACTTTCTTAATTGGTTTAGTGTTTTTAGTTTGATTAAAAAATTGATTGTTTAAAATAAATTTTTAGTTAAAAATTTAAAAATTTTCCATCACATTTTTAATTGACTTAATCATCCGAGTTTGATTAAAAATTTAATTTTATCAATTAATTTTTTTAATTAAAAATTTAAAAATTTTCAATCATTGACTTAATTAACTTAATGTTTCCATCTTGATTAAAAAGTTTATTATATCAATTAATTTATTAATTGAACAAATTTTCAACTTCAATCAACTTTTTAATTGGAAATATTTTGGTGATAATTTTTTCTGTGTACTTCTTCATTTTGCTAATCTGACATAATTTTTTCTTCGTGAATTATGTGTCCTCTTGGTTTGGGTTTTTTTTTTCTACAGCAAACTTTATAGCAGTGTCCATTGCTTGTCTTAATGCTGAATATGATTATCATGTAATAATATTATTGATGATTATTTTTTATATATTTCTAAATATTTTCTTTTTTTACATATAATATATATTACAATAATATATATTTTTTTTACATATAATATATATTATACACAATATTGTGTATTCTCTATTTTACAGTAGTTTTTATTGTAATTTAACCTATATCGGGCCATGGCTTCAAATTACAAATTCGAGTGAGTGAATAAATAAAATAAAATAAAATAAAATAAATAACTGTAATGACCCGCCATTCGATTCTCCGTCTCGACGTAAGGAAGAACTAGAAAAAATTATAAAATCGAATAATTTTTTCTACATTGTTTGTGATGAGAGCTAAATAAACAACGTTTATCATAAAAAGTCTATATTTATTTTCCAAACGATCTACCATAGAGCGAAAAGCAAATGGTAAACGAAAATTTCGTTTTTGGAGGAAAGAAATTTTTTTTCAGTGTAGTAGTTGAACAATACACAATTAATTTTCTAAATGAAATGTCTTTAATCACAGAAATTACAGTATCAATTAAAAAATTAATTGACAAAATTAAAAACTTAATTGATACTATTAATTTGTGTGATTAATTTTTATTTCAATTAAAAAATTTGTTGAATCAATTAGATTTTTAATTGAATATTTTTTAAAACTCAATTATGATTTTAATTGGAAAATTTTTCGTAAAATTTTTTTCTGTGTATATAAAATTGAATAATATTTCTGGTAGGCACACAGATCAAAGATATTATACTCTGACCACATAATTGTTAACTTATAAATAGGAATATGAATAAACACTCGAACAATGCTATCCAATCGTAAAGTAACATATACTCTTCATAAATTATTTGAATATTAACGGATATTGAATACAAATTTCGAATGCTAAACACATGCAATCGAAGAAAATAGATTTTAATGGGACGCCATCTACAACATCCTCCTACAACAAAACGGACGAAACTATATGTGTTAACACAAAGGAATAAATACAACAAACCAACATTTGAGTATATGTCCGTCCGTCTTTCCATACATAAATTACAAAATATTTTTTTCCTTCAATTTTCTCGATTAAAAATTCTAAAAACGTAATCGACAAAGAAATATTGTATTTTTTTATGAAAAAATCATCGTGCAACGAACTTTATTACCACTAAAAGGAAGGAAGCGGTGATGGTCAGGCAATAGTCTCTAAAAAAATTAACAAGGCAGGCTATCCCAAAATGGGAAAAAGCGAAAAAGAACAGTCATAAAAGGTAAAAAGTTTTGATCAACACAAGCAACAGCGATATAATGCAGCGAATGTGGCCTTTTCAGCAATTCGAATATCTAGAGAATGAGAGAATTTATTCGAGTCCAATATAGGGAGTCATTCGGTAGAAGAGATACATATATACACAAATGTATTGAGTAAAGCCAGCATTGGGATGGGGTGGCATTCAACTATGATGCATACCTACAAATACAAAAACATTTGTGTTCGTGTGTATAGAGGCATATTTATATGGAATGAAACATTGGCTTCGTTTCTTCATAAGGTCTTTAGAGTTAATAAAGCCGGCCGGCCGGCAAATTTTCGTTTTTCATTCTTGCTCTCACTCTCTTTAATTCTTTCCTTTGTGGTACCATATCAAACTTGACAAATTGTCTGGCAATAATAAGAAATAAAAATAGAAACGCCACCAATTTTCATTTGTGGGGGTGCAGTGGCACAGTGGTCTAAGTGATATGCAATAGTTTTGATAATAAAATTATATTTTTACACTAATCGTGGTCAATCAAAGTTGTTAACCTTCAGCTCACCTCTTTGACAAGTAATTCCGATCATTTCCCAACAAACACAAGGATGAGCATTTTTCATAGGTAACGCCATATCAATTTGATAGTGAATCCCATCTTCAACATTAAATCAAATGGCCTTGCAAATTGTTTGCTTTCAACAAATTTTCCAATAGGTTTGAAGCATTAAAATGAGATTTAATTTGAAAAGTTGTTGCTAATATGTTGAGAAATTTTTGCTAATGTGTTGAACTCTACTGTTGAGGGTAATGTCTGTTTTTTGTTGAGAACGCGATTTTCTCAACAATTTCTCAAATTGAATTCTAAACTAATTCTTTGAAAACATGTTTGACAGCGTATTGAATATGAGCATTTCTCCAATGCTTGTGTTTATTGGGTTTGCTCAATATGGAATGTCTTCTCATCGGAGAAAACAAAATTCGGTAACTGGCCAATGACGTGCAGGTAGTCACACTTTTTTCCAGTCGAACTTTTTTGCGCATCGGTGAGCTTTTGTATTTTTTGGAACTTCAATAGCTGTAAACCAAGCCATATCGTATTATGAATACAATAAAACAAAATGTTTTTGTAAACTTGTAAACAATAAAATGAACTGTCATTGGAATTAAAGTTGTTAAAAGTTAAGAAATGATAGCAACTTGAAATTGGTTGCAATACAAATAAGCCACAATGTATACACTGAAAAAATATTGACTTAATATGGAAGATTGTGCAACTTAAATTTTAGGACTCAAAATTCACGCAATGCTAAGGACAAAATTCTTTAAAACAATGACATTTTATTTAAAAGAAAGTTTATAAACCTAGCTTCAAAATTTTTTTTATTAAATTTAGGACACAAATCTTGAAATTTTGCGTCTCTCTCCTGAAGTTGTAGATCTTTGAAGTAAGGCAAATTTTCCTTAAAATAAAGAAGAAAAATTTTAATTTAAAGAAATCGTCTTTAACCCAACTGACATATTGAATTTTTAAATTTAAGATAAAAACGCTTCAAATATACGCTAAGACCTATTTTAAGGATTTGCATTTTTTTGGTTTAAAGTTTTTTTAGCATTGTTTTTACTTTGAAGTACCTGGCATAATTTAGATTTTGAAATTGGAATTTGTTTGTACATAAATACCTTTATTAATATATCGCAAAAAGAAAATCAAAAAGTCGATGAATGAGATCTGTATCCAATTTTAATTTTATTGATCCTAGATTTAAAGCCAGGGAGGCCCGTAAAAAACGTATTTATTTTAAAGAAGCCACATCTTTGGTTCGGAATCACTACCAAAATCCTTAAGGGAAGGTGAAAATCTTTGGGAAATTTCTTTAAAATAAAGAAATTTTAATTTATCGCATGTTCATGATTTTTATTTTGAGAAATGTTTTCTTTAATTTAGGACACCAATCATTAAAATTTGTATCTCTCTGTTAAAGTCGTATGCCGAATTTCCATAAAAATAAAGAAAAACATTTTTGATTTAAAGAAATTAACTGCGATATTGAATCATTGTATTAAAGATAAACAAGTAATGAAAGTCTAAAGTCGGGCGGGGCCGACTATACTATACCCTGCACCACTTTGTAGATCTAAATTTTCGATACCATATCACACCCGTCAAATATGTTGGGGGCTATACATAAAGGTTTGTCCCAAATACAAACATTTACATATCACTCGATCTGGACAGAATTTGATAGACTTCTACAAAATCTATAGACTCAAAATTTAAGTCGGCTAATGCACTAGGGTGGAACACAATGTTAGTAAAAAATATGGGAAACATTTAAATCTGAAGCAATTTTAAGGAAACTTCGCAAAAGTTTATTTATGATTTATCGCTCGATATATATGTATTAGAAGTTTAGGAAAATTAGAGTCATTTTACAACTTTTCGACTAAGCAGTAGCGATTTTACAAAGAAAATGTTGGTATTTTGACCATTTTTGTCAAAACCAGAAAAACATATATATGGGAGCTATATCTAAATCTGAATCGATTTCACATAGCGACAATGCTAATTCTACTCCCTGTGCAAAATTTCAACTAAATCGGAGCAAAAAATTGGCCTCTGTGGTCATATGAGTGTAAATCGGGCGAAAGATATATATGGGAGCTATATCTAAATCTGAACCGATTTCAATCAAATTTTGCACACTTGACTATACTACTAATTGTACTTCTAGTGCAAAATGTCAACCAAATTCGGCCAAAAATCTGGCTTCTGGGGTCATATAAGTTCATATCGGGCGAAAGATATATATAGGAGCAATATCTAAATCTGAACCGATTTCAATCACATTTTGCACACTTGACTATACGACTAATTGTTATGTTTGTACAAAATTTCAAGCAAATCGGTATAAAACTCTGGCTGTTGGGTCCATATTAGTGCATATCTGGCGAAAGATATATATGGGAGCTATATCTAAATCTGAACCGATTTCTTCCAAAATCAATAGGGTTCTATTCTGACTCAAATTAGGAACATGTGCCAAAATTGAAGGCGATTGGACTTAAATTGTGACCTAGACTTTGATCACAAAAATGTGTTCACAGACAGACGGACGGACGGATGGACAGACGGACAGACCGACATGGTTATATCGACTCAGGGACCCACCCTGAGCATTATTGCCAAAGACACTATGTGTCTATCTCGTCTCCTTCTGGATGTTACAAACATATGCACTAACTTATAATACCCTGTTCCACAGTGTGGCGCAGGGTATAATAAGGAATTTCAAATCCACTTTTAATAGAATCCGAGCCTAATGTGTATGAGGTAATACGCAATGTACAAGATATTAAGGGACATTTCTTTAAAATAAAGAAATTTTAATTTATCGCAAGTTCATGATTTTTATTTTGAGAAATGTTTTCTTTAATTTAGGACACCAATCATTAAAATTTGTATCTCTCCGTTAAAGTCGTATGCCGAATTTCCATAAAAATAAAGAAAAACATTTTTGATTTAAAGAAATTAACTGAGATATTGAATCATTGTATTAAAGATAAAAAATAAGTTTCAAAAATAGGCGAATACCTTTTTTGAAGATTTTGTATCTTTTTTGGTTAAATTTTTTTTTTTTTTTTTGAAATTAAGAAAACATTTTGTGCTCACCTCTTTTCACAAAATTTTTTATAGAAATAAAATTTGAACAAAGTTTTCTATAGGAATGAAATTTTGACAAAATTTTGCATAGAAATGAAATTTGGGCAACATTTTCTATAGGAATGAAATTTTGATACATTGAAATTTTTGACAAAATTTTCTATAGAAATAAAATGTTGACAAAATTTTCTATAAAAATAAAATTTTGACACAAATTTCTATAGAAATAAAATTTTGACAAAATTTTCTATAGAAATAAAATTTTGACAAATTATTCTATAGAAATAAAATATTGACAAAATTTTCTATAGAAGTAAAATATTGATAAAATTTTCTATAGAAATAAAATTTTATGAAAATTTTCTATAGAAATAAATTTTTGTTGTTGTTTTTGATTTCAGCTTAAAACCATGCATTGACTAAACTACAAGTGTAGCTAAACCAACAGAGGAAAATAATGTTTGTCAAATTTATTTGGGCAAAGCCCTATAGACTGCAAGATGGTTGGATGGACGCACGTTTCGGAATTACCATATTCCTCATCAGCATCCTCTACTTGCAGCAAAACTATCAACCAACTGGGTTTATTTTGAGCGTGCTTCCTCTTTTTTCATTCGTTTTGTTTTGTTATTGTTGGTTTTGTTCTTTAATCATTGTTGTTGTTTTGATTTCGGCTTAAATATGTTTAGTCAATGCATGATTTTAAGCTTAAATCAAAAACAACAACAATGATTAAAGAACAAAACCAACAATAACAAACCAAAACGAATAACATTTTGGCAAAATTTTCTATACACATAAAATTTTGACAAAATTTTCTATACACATAAAATGTTGACAAAATTTTCTATAGAAATAAAATGTTGACAAAATATTCTATAGAATTAAATTGTTGGTTTTTGTTTGGTACTTTTTGATAAAATTTCCCCCAAATTTTGGTAGATTATTTTTGCCTCGAGTGGTTGCCACCCATAGAAGGAATATGATTATCCCAAATATGTTTCAAAAGCAAAATTGTATGTTTGGGAAATCCTGTTATTTTTCCGGAGTTTATGTATCTGAGTTCAGCAACCATGTATATGCAGCAAAAATATTCATTGTTCCTCGTCGAAAAATAACATAGTTCTCTTAACTCATGTGAAGGGTGATAATATTCCTTAAAACGAAGCGGAACCTGCCACGAATCAATCGAAGAAGAAGAGTGATTATAGACAGTATCCAAACTCTCTTTGATTTCGCTGCTGTAATTACCTACGAATCAACAACCGATACAAGTTTTTACGTTTTTTTGACGCACATCCCAATTTTCCGATTCTTTCGAACAGTTATTTAATTCTAAAATGCAATATAACGCTTGAAATACACTCGGATGCAAATGCTTTTGGTGGTATGTAAACAATATAATGGGCTGTCAATAAAATAAATATCATGCAACTGTCAGTTTTATTTTGACAGTTATATAAATAAGAGCAGTTGGGAACAACAATACTTCTTTCGAAATGTTATTAATTTGAAAACCTCTTATTTGTATTACCGAAGAATAATCATTGGTTCCAAATTCTACTCAAATCAAATAAACTACTGTAACCGCTGGATATGTGTCTTTAATATTTCTTTTTCTTCTTGAACAGGGCATTTCTGTGAGAGGTAGAAGTTCAAGTTCAAATTTATGTCTTCTTTGGTTTGTATACACATGTGGTGAGATCCGTATGTTTGTTGTATACGATGATAGTCTTGTGTACATACAAACATAACAGGAAATAGGGTTCGTTTTGTTGTTTTTCTCTTTTTTTTTGGGAACGTCATGTATGTGTGCAATATCTATAAGGGACATTTTTGGGACTCTCCCCCGATTTATACGGGTTTGCATATGGTGTCATTGACAGAGAAATAATAGGAAAAACGAGGGTAACAAAACAAATTATGTGGGGTGTTGTTGCCGAGGGTGATGTGGGAGAAGTGGTGTTGTTGGTGGTTTAACAATATAACTGATGATAATCGTGATGGTGGTGTTGCTTCTAACGTTCAATATTTGTTTTAGAGGGTAAGGTCCTTTTGCAAAGTCTTGCTCTGTTTATATACTAGCATATTAGGTCCCCCTCTATGTGTGTAGGCATATACATATTTACATCCATACTCTCTCGTTTATGTATTTATTTATTTTAGCCTACTTTGGATACACATCTACGCACAACAACAGCAACAACAGAAGCCTCCTTGACAAACAAATCGTAGTCTGGAATCATAGTCTGGCTCTTGGCTGACGGCTACAAATGGATGCATATGTACTTGTAAACACAATCAAAGATAACTTTGTATATACTGAAAGATATGCCAGAGCTCTGACTTCGTTGTATTGACACACACCCATTTACAGCAGGCATCTGAATCCAACAGCAGGGTGCGGCTTTATGCTCAAAATAAATAGAAACAATATCACCAAAATGTTTCCATATGGCAAAGGGAGGGTGGCGAGAGGGGGGACAAAGGCTCCCATATTCTAAATGCACTATTATAGCAAAAAGCAAGCACTTTGATGTAATAAAATCCTCCTTGTTCCCATAGTTTAACAAGTGCTGGCGCATGATTCGTTTCTTTTATTTTTATCTTGTGCATGTTGTTTTTTTTTGTGGCACAAAATTAAAGACATGCTCTTAGGGTCCTCAAGATAACAAAGGACTCATAAAAAAGTGAAATTATTCTGGATGGTAGAAATTGTGCTGTTTCCCAGCTTGAAACATTCGGATATTTAGTACTACAAATCACATACAGTGGGTGAATATGCATGCATAGGGTGGTAAGGCATTCAATGAGATATAATCAAATGGCGCTCCCTAAAATGTCATGCCCTGTAATCGTATTTGATGGTTAATGAGGCGAATGAGTAACAATTGGCGAAATAGAGAGAGAGAGAGAGAGAGAGGGAGAGAGAAGAACTTCATAGTAGACTGAGAAGAGAGTTCTTAAAAATACTAGCAATAAATCTAGTGTTGTCATTATTCACAATGTAATATGATGAGGTTTCTTAAAATGTAGTCTTTTTAAAAGATACTATGAATGAAATTTAAGAGAATGTTATAACAAAAACACCGTTACAAATTTAAACTGCAAGAGATCCAAATATTAACAAAGTAAAATGCAGAGAGTATCTTTAGCTCAGGAAATTATAGAAGAAATTTTCTGAAGAGAATTAATACACCAGAATTTCATTTAATAAACCCAAGAGCCAAGAGAGCAACAATTTGTGTTACACTTTTTATCTCCATATCTCTTTAGAAAATATAAGAAATATTATTCCATTACTATATTAAGGTGTGATAACCGGATAAGAGTATATGAGAAAGCGATATTTAGTTCAACAGCCCTTGTTTTAATTATTTGCATAAATAAATTTCATTAAGAGAGAGTAAGTACATGTTATGAATTTATAAACATTAGACTCTTCTCTTGAGAATTTCATTTAATTTCGTTTTTTAAATGAAATATAAAAAAGGTATCAAAAAGGGAGTGTACTACATAGGGATGGGCATCACTGGAATACATATTTTGTATACAGATAGCAGAAATAGTACTTACATAGTTTAAAGATGAAAATATTAAAATTCAGATTTAAATAAAGTAGTTTTTGTTATGGAGACTACACTGAAAAATTGCCAAAGGGATAATGGTTGATAATTGTAACTTATGAAATTAAGACCTTTAAGACATCCTCCAGGCATACCATGGAATAACAATGATTGGAGCCATAAAACCCTTATTTACCAGTTCTAAAAGAAGACCAGACCTCTCCTCCAGACATCGAATTATATATTGGCTAGATCATATCCAAAGGTGAGTTGGGAGATCGATTGGAAATGGAATAGACTGAATGGAATGACATAGGTCAGCAGAGAACAATGGTTAGCATACACACCTTGTAATCTGAAGGTTTGATTTCATACATCAAATATCTGGACAAAAACATCAAAAAATGTTTCAAATGTGGAGTGGATGGGTAGCAGTTCGTAGTCTGTTGGACCTTGCAAGGTTTCTGTAATGTTTGGCAACTTTGGAAAGGGAACAAAGAAATGGAGATCCCGGAACAATGGAGATCCGTTCTTCGTCGACTGCTACTGATATAGTCTCACGGTCTGAACATGGTCAGCTTTTTCATACCCAATATTTGCTGCAACTTATCGAGGAGGAGACCCCTCCAGAGAATGAAGCCCAATCTTAAAATCAAATTTACATTTCATTCAAATTTTCTGAGCTAAATTTTTGTAGAACTATTATAGCAACTTTATACTAGATTGTAAGTGGAAAGTTCAGAATTTTGGCAAAAAATATAACAATTACTATTTCATTTTTATACCCTCCACCATAGGATGGTGGTATATTAACTTTGTCATTCCGTTTGTAACACATCGAAATATTGCTCTAAGACCCCATAAAGTATATATATTCTGGGTCGTGGTGAAATTCTGAGTCGATCTGAGTATGTCCGTCCGTCCGTCCGTCTGTTGAAATCACACTAACTTCCGAACGAAACAAGCTATCGACTTGAAACTTGGCACAAGTAGTTGTTATTGATGTAGGTCGGATGGTATTGCAAATGGGCCATATCTGTCCACTTTTACCTACGGACCCCCAAATTTGTCTTGCGATTGCTCTAAGAGAAGCAAATTTTATCCGATCCGGCTGAAATTTGGTACATGGTGTTAGTGTATGGTCTCTAACAACCATGCAAAAATTGGTCCATATCGGTCCACTTTTACGTATAGCCCCCATATAAACGGACCCCCAAATTTGGCTTGCGATTGCTCTAAGAGAAGCAAATTTCATCCGATCCGGCTGAAATTTTGTACATGGTTTTAGTTTATGGTCTCTGGTCCATATCGCTCCATAATTACATATAGCCCCCATATAAACCGATCCCCCGATTTGGCTTGCGCAGCCTCTAAGAGAACCAAATTTCATTCGATCCGGCTGAAATTTGGTACATGGTGTTAGTATATGATCTCTAATAACCATGCAAAAATTGGTCCATATCGGTCCATAATTATATATAGCCCCCATATAAACCGATGCCCCGATTTGGCTTGCGAAGCCTCTAAGAGAAGCAAATTTCATCCGATCCGATCCGGTACATTGGTACATGGTATTGGTATATGTTCTCTAATGACCATGCAAAAATTGGTTCACATCGGTCCATAATTATATATAGCCCCCATATAAACCGATCCCCCGATTTGGCTTGCGGAGCCTCTAAGAAACGAAAATTTCATCCAGTGGTAATTTAAACGGAACACATATTTAAGTAAGACGAAATTATGCGAAATGTTATTTTTATTAAAATTAAACAATTCTCTTAAAGAAAGAGTACACTACTCTCTGTCTCTCTCTTTCTTCAAAACAGCCCTTACAGTATCACAGGAGATTTATATTTTATTTATCTTTTTTCTCTTTATTTTACGGCGAAATGGAAATTTGGCAACATAGTATAGAATTTTTCCCGTTTTATCTTTCTCTCTACGCAAGTACTCTTTGTGATAAACTGCAAAAAAACTACCCTTTATTTTTTGCCGGCAACCAATGAGTCTCACTCTCCCTGCTAATGGTTAGAAAAACTCAGATTTCTAGGTATTCCACAGTTGTTACCATATGATACAGAAAGTACCGGGGGTTTCTTTTGCACGAGCTACTCTTCTTCTATCGTGTTATCAATCGCTTTCTTCTATGTATTAGCCGGCATTGTCGGGCATTTATTGATTTTCAAGGGATACTCAGATATATAGATGAGTGTGTGTGTGTGTGAATGTGTATGCGAGAGTCTGTTGGCTGCGTGCTATGCACGTTTTCATGTCCTTTTAGGGAAGTTGAAAGGCTACGAGTACAATGTGCTCGTGCCTCTTCTTCTTCTCGAATCTTCCTTTGGGCGACCGCCGGGATTCATGGAGTATAATTGGTATATAACCGTATACGATGTATGTACCATGTTTTTCTTTTTTTTACCCATCTATTGCACTTGGCAACTCCTGGTTTTGTATTCAGATTTCAGCATTGCGATTTGATTTCTATTTTTGTGGTATTGCTTTAGTTGGACTACTCACTCTCTTATCACAGGATGATTGGGTTCTTTGTTATCAATTCGAAGTTATGCTGTAGGTTCTTAGTAATCTATTTTTTCGATTTTCTAACCATAATTAATCTTTTTTCTTTGGCGTTTATGTATAATTCACCTTCAGGTGTTTTTATTTTTTAGTTTGATTACTGCACGTTGATTATTAATTTCAATGAATTTTTATCAGTGGTATTTTTCTATGCTTCTATATCCCGAACCCATATCAGTCAATTGTAGAAGGGCGCTTTTTGTATCACATGAATAAATGATATTGTTTTCTTGGGATTTTTGGTACCATAAATAATTTCAGGGTTAAAGAAGTATGAAAAGCTTAAGGTCGTGCAGAGTAGACTATGTTATAGGATAATTGAGGAAAATAGAGTGAGGTCGAAGTTGTTGCCATTCATAAAGCGGGAAAATTATATCATTCCCCCAAAATAATTCATATTTTTCTAAAATGAGAAAAATTTCCTTAAATTTTGTTTTTCTAAAATTACTAAATTCCATTTAAATTATTTGTGTGTCCAGAACTTCGCATTGTGCTAAAGATATTTTAACAAATTTTAATTCCACTTTTTTCTTAAACACTCATCTACAAAGATTTTATCTTTACTTAAATTACAATGTGTCTGATATGTATTGCAACCAACTTCAGGTTGCTATCATTTCTACATCACTCGTCTGACAGATTTATTATAGTGACAGATCATTTTATTGTTGACAAGCAACCAAAAACATTTTGATCTATTGCATTCAGGAATAAAGTTATTCGCGATGGAATTGAAGAATGATAGTGTGGTTGTTCTATATACTTGGCTGTAAAACCACAAGTACATATAGTTAGAGCCCTCCAAAATGTGAACGAAAAAAACGTTACCAACACCAGAAATGATCCGAAAATTGATCGAAATCAGGTAGGCTCACTTAGACTATTCTATCCTTTGTGATACCACAATGGTGAACTTCTTTCTTATCGCTGGATGCTGCCCGATTCCATATTTAGCTCAATGGCAAGGTGTTTCTTATGACGGTGAAACCACTTAGAGAAGCTTTGAAACAATCTAAAATGTCACCAGTGTTACTGAAAAACTTTTTGGTGTTCGGTTGTTAGGATTGTATCCACGACCCTTTGTCTGCAAGGAGGGATTGCTAACCATTGCACCAAATCTAAGCTGTATAAAATAAAAATTAGGATTCATATTCTCTGTTAGGTTAGGCTAGGTTAGGTTATGTGGCAGCCCGATGTATCAGGCTCACTTAGACTATTCAGTCCATTGTGATACCACAGTGGTGAACTTCTCTCTTATCACTGAGTGCTGCCCGATTCCATGTTAAGCTCAATGACAAGGGACCTCCATTTTATAGCCGAGTCCGAACGGCGTTCCACATTGCAGTGAAACCACTTAGAGAAGCTTTGAAACCTTCAGAAATGTCACCTGCATTACTGAGGTGGGTTAATCCACCGCTGAAAAACTTTTTGGTGTTCGGACGTAGCAGGAATCGAACCCACGAGGCGGGCATGCTAACCATTGCACCACGGTGGCTCCCTTCATATTCACTGTTACCACAGCTGGTAAAATTCTACGAAAATTGGAAGTTTTTGTTGTTTTTGCAAAATTTTCCTAAGAGGTAAATAATTTTTTTATAGAAATAAAATTTTGACAAAATTTTCTACAGAAATAAAAGTTTGAGAAAATTTTCTATAGAAATAAAATTTTGACAAAGTTGTCTATAGAAATAAAATTTTGACAATTTTTTTTATGGAAATAGAATTTTACTAAAATTTTCTATAGAAATAGAATTTCTACAATGTTGTCTATAGAAATGAATTTTGTGAAAATTTTCTATAGAATTAAAATTTTCTATAGAAATAAAATTTTCTAAAGAAATAAAATTTTGACAAAATTATCTATGGAAATAGAATTTTACCAAAATTTTCTATAGAAATAGAACTCCGACAATACTGTCTATAGAAATAAAATTTTCTGTAGAAATAAAATTTTTTAGAAGTAAAATGTTTACAAAATTTTCTATAGAAATAAAAGTTTGACTAAATTTTCTATAGAAATACGACTTTGGCAAAATTTTCTATAAAAATAAATTTTGGCAAAAATTTTGACAAAATTTTCTATAGAAATAAGATTTTATCAATATTTTTTGTATAGAAATAAAATGTTTACAAAATTTTATATACAAATAAATGTTTGACAAAGTTTTCTATAGAAAAAAAAATTGACAAAATTGTTTATAGACCCCAGTAAAAATTGATCTAATTAGATATGAGTAGATCCGAAAAATGGTAAGATCTAATCATATTTAATTACTTACTAATGTCTTAGATATAATTATATCTATCCCTATATATGGTTGGATCTGATTCTATTTCATCATATCTAGGTAAATCTTAGATCTAAAGCGGTCAATTTTGAGATCTAATCATATCTAATTAGATCATCCAATTTTTACACAGGAAAATATAATTTTAACAAAATTTTCTACCAAAATAAAATTTTGAGAACATATTCTATCGCAATAAAATTTTTAACAAATTTTCTATAGAAATAAAATGTTGAAAAAATTTTCTATAAAAATAAAAGTTTGACTAAATTTTCTATAGAAATAAAAATTTTAATAAAATTTTCCATAGAAATAAAATTTCTACAAAATTGTCTATCGAAATAAATAAAAGTTTGACAAAAATTTCTGTAGAAATAATATTTTCTTTAAAAATAAAATGTTGATAAAATTAACTATAGAAATAAAATGTTGACAAAATATTCTATAGAAATAAAATTTCGACAAAATTTTCTATAGAAAAAAACATCGACATATTTTCCATATATTCAATATCTCTCAAAAATTTAATTTATTTTTAATGTATTTATTAGGTCAGACTACCAAATCTTTTGTAAGTTCTCCACAGAAAATTTTAATAATTTTTTATATATATATATATAAAATTTTGACAAAATTGTCTTTTGAAATAAAATTTTGACAAAATTTTCTATAGAAATAAAGTTTTTACAACATTTTCTACAGAAATAAACTTTTTTGAAAATTTTTCTATAGAAATAAAATATTAACAAAATTTTATAAATAAATAAAATTTCGACAACATTTTTATTGAAATAAAATTTTGACACAATTTTCTATAGAAATAAAATATTGAGCAAATTTTCTATAGAAATAAAATTTTAACAAATTTTTCTATGAAAATAAAAATTTGACAACATTTTCTATAAAAATAAAAAGTTTGCTAGATTGGTAGATTTTGTAAAATATTCCTCACCAACTAAACTAAGAGGTGCTTAAATTTTTTATAGAAATAAAAGTTTGACTAAATTTTCTATAGAAATAAAAATTTTGATCAAATTTTCCATAGAAATAAAATTTCGACAAAATTGTCTATCGAAATACATAAAAGTTTGACAAAAATTTCTATAGAAATAATATTTTCTTTAAAAATAAAATTTTGATAAAATTAACTATAGAAATAAAATTTTGACAAAATATTCGATAGAAATAAAATTTCGACAAAATTTTTTATAGAAAAAACATCGACATATTTTCCATATATTCAATATCTCTCAAAAATTTAATTTATTTTTAATTTTGTTATAATTTTTTTTATAATTTTTTTTGGAAATAAAATGTTGAGAAAATTTTCTATATATATAAAATTTTGACAAAATTGTCTATAGAAATAAAATTTTGACAAAATTTTCTTTAGAAATTAAGTTTTTACAACATTTTTTACAGAAATAAACTTTTTTGAAAAATTTTCTATAGAAATAAAATTTTGACAAAATTTTGTATGGAAATAAAATTTTGACAAAATTTTCTATAGAAATAAAATATTAACAAAATTTTCTAAATAAATAAAATTTTGACAACATTTTTATTGAAATAAAATTTTTACACAATTTTCTATAGAAATAATACTTTTTTGAAAAATTTTCTATAGAAATAAAATTTTGACAAAATTTTGTATGGAAATAAAATTTTGACAAAATTTTCTATAGAAATAAAATATTAACAAAATTTTCTAAATAAATAAAATTTTGACAACATTTTTATTGAAATAAAATTTTTACACAATTTTCTATAGAAATAATACTTTTTTGAAAAATTTTCTATAGAAATAAAATTTTGACAAAATTTTGTATTGAAATAAAATTTTGACAAAATTTTCTATAGAAATAAAATATTAACAAAATTTTCTAAATAAATAAAATTTTGACAACATTTTTATTGAAATAAAATTTTTACACAATTTTCTATAGAAATAAAATATTGAGCAATTTTTCTATAGAAATAAAATTTTAACAAATTTTTCTATGAAAATAAAAATTTAACAACATTTTCTATAAAAATAAAAAGTTTGCTAGATTGGTAGATTTTGTAAAATATTCCTCTCCAACTAAGAGGTGCTTCAATTTTTTATAGAATTAAAATTTTGACACAATTTCCTATAGAAATAAAATTTTGAGAAAATTTTCTATAGAAATAAAATTTTGACACAATTTTCTATAAAAATAAATAATTTTTACAAACATTCTGTTGGTTAGCCAACGCAATGGTTTTTAAGCTGAGATCAAACAACAAATATGATTGAAGTACAAACCAACAATAACAAAACAAAACGAATAAAATGTTGATAAAATTTTCTATAGAAGTAGAACTTTGACATTATTGTCTAAAGAAATAAAATTTTGTCAACATTTTCTATAGAAATAAAATTTTCTTTAGAAAAAAAAAATTTTGACAAAATTTTCTACAGAAATAAAATTTTGATAAAACTTTGTATAGAAATAAAATTTCGACAATATTGTCTATAGAAATAAAATGTTGACAAAATTTTCTATAGAAATAAAGTTTTAACAAAATTTGCTATATAAAATCAATATCTCTCAAAAATGTAATTTATGTTTAATTTTGTTAGGTCAAACTACCAAACTCCTTTGCAAGATTTTCACTATACATTTCCTTTTTGGGTTTCTCCATCAAAACTCGAAATTTAAAGTGCAATAATACATATGACGACAATTATTTTTTTTATAAAATTTGGTTAAAGATCCAGAGGATTTATTGCGTAACATTTGGTTTCCTTTGATGTGATTAAGAAAAGTAACATTTAAAACAAGTTGATTTTCGGCACAGAAACCGAACATAGTACCCACGTGAAGAGTCTATTATCACATTATTAAATTTCCCCATAATTTGTATTATACAATATTCCTATAATTCCATAACCATAACCCTGTAATCACCTTCAAGCGCAAAATAAATGCCATATTTAGTTATGACAAAACACGTACGTTAGATTAGTGTTTTATTCAAACACACACGCTCAATGCCTAAACTAGAGTGTCAAAAGCAGTAATAATTCTAGACATTCCAAAAGCAGTAACAGTAAAATTCTCAATAAAACAAAACAAACAAATAAATTACATGATTTTATTAATTAATCTAATAACGTAGATGTGATAGTATACATATAACACTGAAGGAAAGCTTCCTCGGTTCCAAAGATGTTGCCTTTAGACTAATGATTTTGGTATTTATTTCGAGCCAAAGAAGAGGTGAATTGAAATTAGGATACATTTCCCAATAAACACAAACGTTTAAAAAATGCTAAATTTCAACAATTTTTCAAACATTTTTTCAAAGGATTAGTGTAATATTAAAGTTGAGAAAATCGCGTTCTCAACAAAAAACAGACATTACCCTCAACAGTAAAATTCAATACATTAGCAATAATTTCTCAAGCCGTAAGTTCGGGCAGGCCGAATCTTATGTACCCTCCACCATGGATCTACGAAAGACTGTCATTCACAATCGCATTACTTGGGTTGTGGTATCTTAAAACTTCTTAACATCGTTTTCTAAATTGTGAGTTAGTCCATACGTGGTATATATTAGACGAATCGATATGGACTTTTTGCACGGTACGTAGAGAGCCAGAATTGAAATACGGAGGTCGCTTATATGGGGGCTATATAGAATTATGCACTTGATATGGAACAATTTTTGTGTGATTGGGGATCGATTTATTTGAGGGCTATATATAACTATAGACCGATATGGACCTAGTTAGGCATGGTTGTTAACGGCCATATACACAATGTACCAAATTTCAACTAAGTCGGTTGAAATTTACTCCTCCAAGAGGCTCCAAAACCAAATCTTGGGATCGGTCTATATGGGGGATATATATGATTATGAACTGATATGGACCACTTTTGGCATGGTTGTTAAATATCATATACTACCACCACGTACCAAATTCCAACCAGATCGGATGAATTTTGCTCTTCCAAGGGGCACCGGAGGTCAAATCTGGGGATCGGTTTATATGGGAGCTATATATAATTATGGACTGATATGAACCAATTCCTGCATGGTTGTTGGATGCAATATACTAACATCACGTACCAAATTTCAACCGAATCGGATGAATTTTGTTCTTCCAAGGGGCTCCGGAGGTCAAATCTGGGGATCGGTTTAAATGGGGCCTATATATAATTATGGACCGATTTCGACCAATTTTTGCATGGGTGTTTGAGGCCATATATTAAAACCACGTACCAGATTTCATCTGAATCAGATGAATTTTGGTCTTCCAAGAGGCTTCGGAGGTCAAATCTGGTGATCTTTTTATATTGGTGCTATATATAATTATGGACCGATGTGGACCATTTTTTGCATTGTCATTAAAGACCATATACTTACACCATGTACAGAATTTCAGCCGGATAGGATGAAATTTGCTTTTCTTAGAGGCTCCGCAAGCCAAATCGGGAGATCGGTTTATATGTGGGCTATATATAATTATTGACCGATGTGGACCAATTTTTGCATAGATGTTAGAGACCATATACTAACACCATGTACAGAATTTCAGCCGGATAGGATGAAATTTGCTTTTCTTAGAGGCTCCGCAAGCCAAATCGGGGGATCGGATTATATGGAGGCTATATATAATTATGGACCGATGTGGACCAATTTTTGCATGGTTGTTAGAGACCATATACTAACACCATGTACCAAATTTCAGCCGGATCGGATGAAATTTGCTTCTCTTAGAGGATTTGCAAGCCAAATTTGCGGGTCCGTTTATATGAGGGCTATACGTAAAAGTGGACCGATTTGGCCCATTTGCAATACCATCCGACCTACATCAATAACAACTACTTTTGCCAAGTTTCAAGTCGATAGCTTGTTTCGTTCGGAAGTTAGCGTGATTTCAACAGACGGACGGACGGACATGTTCAGATCGACTCAGAATTTCACCACGACCCAGAATATATACGTTATAGGGTCTTAGAGCAATATTTCGATGTGTTACAAACGGAATGACAAAGTTAATATACCCCCATCCTATGGTGGAGGGTATAAAAATATAACAGCAGACATCGACTGCTGCACTCAAAAAAAGTGAACTCTCTATTTCAATAAAGCCAATTTAACCTTATTTTAGTTCATGGAATTATTATGTTTGGAGAAAGTTTCCGTTACTCTAATATTTTCTAGCGTACGTTAGTTAAATGAACTAAAAAACGGGAAAAAATTATACACGATCGGACCAAAATTGGTCCTAAAAATTGTTAATTTTTAAATCTGATGGTCGGACCAAATGGAATTTGGTTGATTTTGGTCCATTTTCGTCAAATCGGTATTTTTCAAAATTTTCTATAGAAATAAAATGTTGACAAAAATTTCTATAGAAATAAAATTTTGACAAAAATTTCTTTAGAAATAAACAATATTTTCTATAGATATAAAATTTTGGCAGAAATAAACTGTAAACAAAATTTTATATTGATACAAAATTATGCAAAAATTTTGTATAGGGAGAAAATTTTGTAAAAATTTTATATAGAAATAAAATTTTTCGATAACTATCTATAAATAAATAAAAAATAAAAAGAAATAAAAGTTTGACAAATTTTCTATAGAAGTAAATTATTGACAAAATTTTCTATACACTGAAAAAACACCAGGAAGAAAACTTTCGGTTAATTTTAGAAAATTTTGAATATTTGTAGAAAATTTTAACTAAACAGTATTACAAACGTTGGCATCACGTCATAAAAATAAGTAAATATTTTTCGACCAATTCAAGAAAATTTATTATACATAAGTAAGTTTTGTCACTTGTTAAAAAAATTTTTTAGTTTGAAGGAAAAACTTGGAGTTCAAAATTGCAAGAATGTCTTTAGTGACATACGAAGTTCATGATGGACGCACTTTTGGTAAAATTTACAAATTTAAAGAAATTCTGAACTATTTTGTGGAAGACACGAATTTAGTTAAACGTTATGCTTCATTTGAGTATATTTGTTTCCTCGGTTATAGTTAATTTAACTAACGTACACAAAAAATTATTAGAGTAAAGGAAACTTCCTCCAAACATAATAATTCCATGAACTAAAATAAAGTTAAATTGGCTTTAGTGAAATAGAGAGTTCACTTTTTTTTGAGTGTAGAAATAAAATTTTGGCTAAAATTTCTTCAGAAATAAAATTTTTTCAAAATTTTCTATATAAATAACATTTTAACGACATTTTCTATAGAAGTAAAAGTATGACAAAATTTTCTATAGAAATAAATTTTTTTTAGAAATAAAATTTTGAAAAAAAATTTACAGAAATAAAATTTTGACAAAATTTTCTATAGAAATAAAATTTTGACAACATTTTCTATATTAATAAAATTTTAACAAAAATTTCTGATGAAATAAAAATTTTGACAAAATTTTCTATAGAAATAAAATTTTGACAAATTTCTTTAGAAATAAAATTTAGTCAAAATTTTCTATAGAAATAAATAGAAATAAAATTTTGACAAAATTTTCTATCGAAGTAAAATTTTGGATAATTTTTAACTTTTAAATGATATTAATTTAATTCAGAAGAATTGTCCGCTGGTACGAATTTTGGTCCAATTTTGGAAAAATGTTGGTCCAAAATAAAAATTCATTGTGGTAACGCTGGTGGGTTCACTGTTTTTTTCCGTGTGTGTATGTAAAATCTATTGCACCAACACCGTTATACCAAAGAATTGGGTTCAGATAAAGAAAAAAACAAAAAACAAACATAGTTATACTGTTTGAATTGAATTTGTTTCAAATTATGATCACTTTTCCATAACTTTGTTGTATTTGTTGTGGTTTATTTGCCGTCAAAATTCAAAACCTAGCCAACAGTGATAAATTCCAATTGATTCCCGAAGAAAAACATAAGCAATTGGTGTACGTTACACAATTATTGTAAAACACACTCTAATGATTCGTTGATTACAATGGCAATTATGGTGAAAATGGATTTGTTATCATTGAGTTAAATAAAGTACAGTGTTCGGATTTCCATTGTATTGTTGTAAGAATATTTATTATTTTCACCTGAAACATAGTTTTCAAAGTTGTCAAAAAAGATACATATCTTTGATAAGAAATATTTGAATAATACAATGCCATTGGACACATCTATTTGCGTAAAAAAATAAAACGTTTGAAAAACAGTTCTCGTAAATGGAATATACAATAAACTATTTTTGATTCTTGAAATTTTTTGGGGTAACATTTTGAAACCTAAAAATTTTTAGGAATTGTTGTTCGATAGACCAAGAATTAAAAAAATTAACAACAAACGTCGGTGTCTGCATTTTTTATCAGACTTTGCGATGATTGTGTAAGAAAATAAGGTTTGAAGGATTCACGCACACTCATAAAAAAAGTCTGCTAAAAACAGCAGTCGATGTCTGCTGTTATATTCTTGTACTTCAGAGTCTAACAAACAACAAGTTATAAAAGTTTATGTTGTGAATTTTTCCCCAAGGCATATTTAAGAACCAAAAGTAGTTTTTGGTATATTTTTGCACTATAATATACTTACAAGCTCCTAAATGCGACCAGCAAACAGTTTGTTTGCTGATACGTTTCAATTTGATAATTATTCAGATTTTTATTTTAATTGTGTTACCTTTGGGTGTAGTCCGAAAATCTGTAAAAAAATCTGTAAACTCTTTTAAAGCGAAAAGAAAATTGCAACCGATGTTTATTGGTCTAAATTTTCGTTTGTGAGGAAAGAAACTTTGTTTGGATGTACCAGTTTTATTGCGTATACACCCATTTATCGTGAATAGAAAACATCCCTTCAATGTACAAACTAATTATGTGAGCTCCATTAAAAAATTACCTCGCAAACATTGACCCCAAATCTATGTTGCATCATCATGGCCAACTTTTAAATTTGTACAATAATTTCCAAATCCATTTTTTTTAAAAATCCTTACACTGTGTAATGATTTCATGTAACACTGTTGATTAAAACTTGTAACAAAATTATAAACAGCACCATCAAGAACAATTTTAACGGGCATATTTACTTCAATACTTACAAGTCAATTACATTCAAGATGTTCCATGTTATATCTGCAAAACGAGTTTTAATTAAATGCATTGATATAACCTAGGAATTGTCCACAGAAAAAAATTTCACTAAAATTTTTTTCCAATTACAGTCTTAATTGAGTTTTAACAAGTATATACGACCGTAAGTTCGGCCAGGCCGAATCTTATGTACCCTCCACCATGGATTGCGTAGAAACTTCTACGAAAGAATGTCCTCCACAATCGAGTTACTTGGGTTTGTGAGTTAGTCCATACGTGGTATAACAGGTTGGCTGATAAGTCCCCGGTCTGACACATAGATGGCGTCGCTAGTATTAAATGCATATTATTTTTATATAGTACCAACCTTCAAATGATTCGTGTCAAAATTTGACGTTTGTAAGTCAATTAGTTGGTGAGATAGAGCGTCTTTTGTGAAGCAACTTTTGTTATTGTGAAAAAAAATGGAAAAAAAGGAATTTCGTGTTTTGATAAAATACTGTTTTCTGAAGGGAAAAAATACGGTGGAAGCAAAAACTTGGCTTGGTAATGAGTTTCCGGACTATGCCCCAGGGAAATCAACAATAATTGATTGGTATGCAAAATTTAAGCATGGTGAAATGAGCACGGATGACGGTGAACGCACTGGACGCCCGAAAGAGGTGTTTACCGACGAAAACATCAAAAAAATCCACAAAATGATTTTGAATGACCGTAAAATGAAGTTGATCGAAATAGCAGAGGCCTTAAAGATATCAAAGGAACGTGTTGGTCATATCATTCATCAATATTTGGATATGCGGAAGCTCTCTGCAAAATGGGTGCCGCGCGAGCTCACATTTGACCAAAAACAACCACGTGTTGATGATTCTGAGCGGTGTTTGCAGCTGTTAACTCGTAATACACCCGAGTTTTTCCGTCGATATGTGACAAAGGATGAAACATGGATCCATCATTACACTCCTGAGTCCAATCGACAGTCGGCTGAGTGGACAGCGACCGGTGAACCGTCTCCGAAGCGTGGAAAGACTCAAAAGTCCGCTGGCAAAGTAATGGCCTCTGTTTTTTGGGATGCGCATGGAATAATTTTTATCGATTATATTGACAAGGGAAAAACCATCAACAGTGACTATTATATGGCGTTATTGGAGCGTTTGAAGGTCGAAATCGCGGCAAATCGGCCCCATATGAAGAAGAAAAAAGTGTTGTTCCACCAAGACAACGCACCGTGCCACAAGTCATTGAGAACGATGGCAAAAATTCATGAATTGGGCTTCGAATTGCTTCCCCACCCAGCGTATTCTCCAGATCTGGCCCCCAGTGACTTTTTCTTGTTCTCAGACCTCAAAAGAGGTGATCGCCGAAACTGAGGCCTATTTTGAGGCAAAACCAAAGGAGTACTACCAAAATGGTATCAAAAAATTGGAAGGTCTTTATAATCGTTGCATCGCTCATGAAGGAAAGAAACTATGTTGAATAATAAAAACGAATTTTGACAAAAAAATGTGTTTTTCTTTGTTAGACCGGGGACTTATCAGCCAACCTGTTATATTAGACAAAAAAGTTGTGTAGGTAAGTCTACAAATAATTACGAATCGATATGGAGTTTTTGCACGATACGTAGAGAGCCAGATTTGAAATATGGGGGTCGCTTATGTGTGGGCTATATACAATTATGAACTTGATATGGACCAGTTTTTGTGTGATTGGGGATCGATTTATCTGAGGGCTATATATAACTATAGACCGATAAGGACCTAGCTAGACATGGTTGTTAACGGCCATATACTAACATAGCACAATGTACCAAATTTCAACTGACTCGGATGAAATTTGCTCCTCCAAGAGGCTCCAAAACCAAATCTGGGGATCGGTTTATATGGGGACTATATATGATTATGGACTGATATGGACCACTTTTGGCATGGTTGTTAAATATCATATACTACCACCACGTACCAAATTTCAACTATATCGGATAAATTTTGCTTCTCCATAAGGCACCGGAGTCAAATCTGGGGATCGGTTTATATGGGAGCTATATATAATAATGGACTGATATGAACCAATTCCTGCATGGTTGTTGGATACAATATACTGACATCACTTACCAAATTTCAACCGAATCGGATGAATTTTGCTCTTCCATGGGTCTCCGGAGGTCAAATCGGGGGATCGGTTTATATGGGGCCTATATATAATTATGGTCCGATTTCGACCAATTTTTGTATGGGTGTTTGATTCCATATATTAACACCACGTACCTAATTTGAACTGAATAAGATGAATTTTGGTCTTCCAATAGGCTCCGGAGGTCAAATCTTGTGTTCGGTTTATATGGCGGCTATATATAATTATGGACCGATGTTGACCAATTTTTGCATGACCATTAGATATCATATGCTTACACCATGTACCAAATTCCAGCCGGACCGGATGAAATTTGCTTCTCTTAGAGGCTCCGCAAGCCATATCGGGTGATCGGTTTTTATAAGGGCTATATATAATTATGGACCGATGTGGACCAATTTTTGCATGGTTATTAGAGACCATATACTAACATCATGTACCAAATTTCTGCCAGATCGGATGAAATTTGCTTCTCTTAGAAGCCTCGCAAGCCAAATCGGGGGATCGGTTTATATGGGGGCTATATATAATTATGGACCGATGTGGACCAATTTTTGCATGGTTGTTAGAGACCATATACTAACACTATGTACCAAATTTCAGCCGGATCGGATGAAATTTGCTTCTCTTAGAGGATCCCCAAGCCAAATTTGGGGGTTCGTTTATATGGGGACTATACGTAAAAGTGGACCGATATGGCCCATGTGCAATACCATCCGACCTTCATCAATAACAACTACTTGTGCCAAGTTTAAAGTCGATAGCTTGTTTCCTTCGGAAGTTAGCGTGATTTCAACAGGCGGACGGACGGACATGCTCAGATCGACTCAGAATTTCACCACGACCCAGAATATATATACTTTATGGGGTCTTAGAGCAATATTTCGATGTGTTACAAACGGAATGACAAAGTTAATATGCCCCCCATCCTATGGTGGATGGTAAAAAAAAAACAGATCCATTAGTCGAAACATCGATTTCCAATTTGGCAGCCCTAATATATAAACTTATCTCCGAATTTTCTTTCTAGAGTGGATGAAAAATCCATTCCTCATAAATCTCTTCATATAGAATTATCTGCCACCCAAATAGAATCTTCGCCAAATAGAATAAAAAACAAGTATATACAGCACTAAGTTCGGCCGGGCCGAATCTTAAATACCCACCACCATGAACCAAATATTAGGGTATCCTTTGAAATTTCAGGAGGGCCTGAGGACTTGAGGACACTTCCCGAAGATAAATTTAAAGATTTCACCTATGAGGACTATATCAGATTCTGGATTTATAAGAACCATTTTTGTTTGAGTTTTAGAGGAATCATTAACATCTCTTGTAAGTGTGCAAGAAAATTATAAAATAACGTCTTGATTTGAAATCTTCTACACCCTCAAGAAGTGAAGTCGGTCTATATATAAAAACTTAATCCGATACACGTTTTTGTGAGCCTAAAATACCAGAATATTTACAATTTCTGGCAAATCAGATAAAAACTACGGTTTCTAGAAACCCAAGGAGTTAAATCGGTAGATCGTTCTTATGGGGGCTATACTAAAATATGGACCGATACTTACCGTTTTCGGCACACCTCTTTATGACCCGAAAATACCTCTAGATTCCCAATTTCAGGCAAATAGGATAAAAACTTCGGATTCTAGAAGCCCAAGAAGTAAAACTGGGAAATCGGTCTATATCGGGGCTATACCAAAATATGGACCGATACTCACCATTTTCGGCACACCTCTTTATGGTCCTAAAATACCTCTAGATTTCCAATTTCAGAGAAATTGGATAAAAACTACGGTTTCTATAAGGCCAAGACCCCAAATCGGGAGGTCGTTTTATATGGGGACCATAACAAAACATGGACCAATGCTCACAATTTTTGGCACACGTATTTGTAGTCCTACAATAACTCTAGATTTCCAATTTCAGGTAAATTGAATAAAAACTGCGGTTTCTATAAGCCCAAGAAGTAAAATCGGGAGATCGGTCTATATGGGGGCTATACCAAAACATGGACCGATACTCACCATTTTTGGCACACCTCTTTATGGTCATAAAATACCTCTAGATTTCAAATTTCAGGCAAATTGGATAAAAACTACGATTTCTATAAGCCCAAGACCCCAAATCGGGAGGTCGGTTTATATGGGGACTATATCAAAACCTGGACCGATATAGCCCATCTTCGAACTTGACCTGCCTGCAGACAAAAGACGAGTTTGTGCAAAATTTCAGCACGATTGCTTCATTATTGAAGACTGTAGCGTGATTACAACAGACAGACGGACATCGTTATATCATCTTAGAATTTTTCCCTGATCAAGAATATATATATATATATATATATATATATATATATATATATATATATATATATATATATATATATATATATATATATATATATATATATATATATATATATATATATATATATATATATATATATATATATATATATATATATATATATATATATATATATATATATATATATATATATATATATATATATATATCTACAAATAATTGTAGTTTATTTAAGGAATTACTTATACACTAGTGTAGTATTCACTGCCTCTTCCAAAAAAGGATCATTGTGATTTGATTAAACGAATAAGGAGAACTTTTCATTCGTGTGTTTTTTTGATTGATATGACGGAACTGTG